>NW_005363836.1:2229329-2324376 GCF_000412655.1 Myotis brandtii | reverse complement strand
ACCCCCACCCTCCCCTACCTTCCCTCTGAGGTTTGATGGTCTGTTCGATGTTTCTCTGTCTCTGGATCTGTTTTTGTTCATCAGTTTATGTTGTTCATTATATTCCATAAATGAGTGAGATCATGTGATATGTATCTTCATTTTATTTCTTTGTAATGGTGATGGAGAAAATAACACCTATATCATTTCATGCCATGAAGATTAAATGAATCAATATAGCTATAGTACTTAGAAGAGTGCCTAGCTGATAAAAGCATCCTTTGTTAACTGTTATCTGCTCTCTATATTTGAATGTATTTAATTTATACTTTAACACAATGTTTCAATTCTTTGAAAATATATAGTATATAAATCTAAAATAAAAATGTAGCTTGGGATAGTTCAGTTAGTGGTATTTGATGAACTTTATGTTACATATTGAATACTTTTAATCCTTTTAATCTGTGTTGCTAATATGTATAATGAAAATATTTCCCTATTTTCTATTACCAATGAATGTTTATTGAGTGAAGAATCACACCATGGTTGTATTCTGTGTTTAACCAGATTGACAGTGAGTGTGGAGTGGACGCGGGTCTTTTTCATTTTGTCATTCTACACACACATTATTTAGCACACACTCTGTGATGAGCACTGCGTTAGTATTTGACTTATGAAATAAATAATACAAAATAAAGAATATTAATAAATAATGACACTCTAAGTCTTTTGGAAACCTACTTCTGTATGATAAAAGACAACAACAAATAGATGTGAACAGTTCTAAAGTGAAACATGATAACATATTTCTCAAGGCAGTTGGGTAAAGAGTTATAGGGAAGGCAACACTTCAGAGTGATTTTTAAATAAGTAAGAGTTCTGTAGGCAGCCTAAAGGAAAATGAATTCTATGATAAGGATGAAAGGCATGGAGACATAAAACAGAGTAGTTTGGGGTGAATTAAAGTTACTACATTATTGTTCAGATATCTTATGTAGAGGAGACATAGCAAGAGGTGAGGCTTAAGAGCTAGACAAGGATATGATCATAAAGGGGTTTTTTAAGACTGGCAATAGTTTGGGTTTTATTTTCTTGGCTTTGAATTGTTTCAAGTATCAGAATGATCTAGTCAGGATTATATTCTAGAAAAGTAATTGATAGAAGAGAGAGCAAAAGACTGGAAGTGGGATCTTTAGTTCAGGTTATTGTAAACAAACAATGGACAGATAAAAAATTGATTTTATTGGATGGAATAAAACACTTTCTATAACTATAATTCATCTCATTGTAATAATGGAATTTAAATATTTCAAGGGAGTACTTTATGGACAAATACTGGTAACAATATTACTAGGGTATTAAGTAATTAATATTTTGATTTTTTGTTTTAAAACTTGTATTTAATTTGTATAACCTATACATTTAACACCACTTAGGGTTTAGTTTTGTATAACATAGTTCTGAGTCAATAACATCTTGAAACTTAGATTGAGTGTCAGGTTTTAAAATGAACTTTTCGAAATATAAAGTCTGGAATTTTAGAGTTACTTTTAGATTAATGGAATATTTATTTAGCAATTTTCTTTAAATGAAATATTAATAATATATTCTATCACTGTCTATGCAGAAAACTTTATACCAAGTTAAAATGTTTAACTCATCTCTATGTATTTCTTCTATATTTAAAATTAATGTTTGAGTCTTCAAAATGAATAGCCAAAATATTTTATTTTCTGAGAGCCAATAGTCATATTCTTCTATATTATTTTAAAATGATATAATTTAAAAGATGATGCCTATTTAACTATTTGCAAAGTCTAAGTTATTAATATATAAACTTATTCCATATTACATTAAATGTTCTGCAATTTTTCATGAATTATTAATGGTGCCATAACTATACAATTGACTCAAAAGTTGAATAGTACTTGTGACAAACACAGATTGTTTCAGTAAAAATGGCATTACCAACCTTGTAGTCCTATATATTGCTTTAGTAATTTTTGGTTGATTTGTGAGTAGATTACTTAAAATCTGTTCTAATCACTTCTTAATCAATTAGAAAATGTTTTTTGGCTGGATGACCCAGCATAGAAATGTTGACAACATACAGTTGATCTTCATTATTTGTAGATTTCATAATTGCAAATTTGCTATAACTTATTTGCAAGCCAAAATGAATATTGGGACACTTCACAGTCATTTGTACACATGCACAGAGCAGCAAAAATTTTGAGGGGACCCATGCACACATTCCAACGTGAGGTCAGACATGTTGTCTGTCACTTCTTTCAGCTCATACTATAAACATATTGTAAACAAGTGTCATTTTTGCAGTCTATTAAGGGCCACATTTTCTGTCATTTTGCTTTCTGTTTGTGATTTCACTATTTAAAATGGCCCCCCTGCGTGGTGCTGAAGTGTGAAGTAATGTTTTCAGTACAAGGGCTGTGATGGTCTTAGGGAGAAAATAAATGTGTTAGGTAAATTTCATTATGGCATGAGTTATAGTGCTATTGGTTGTGAGTTCAATGAGCTAATTAGACCTTAATTCATGTCAACACCATTACTTTTAATGCCTTAAATGTTAAGGCATATTTAAACAGAAACATACATAAAACAAGGTCATATATTGATCAGGTGACAAAAATATTGTAACCAGAGGCTCCCAGGAACCTAATCCTTTATTTCCCCTAGGAGCAACGGTTTGGTATTTGCTGATTCAGTGGTTGCAGCACCTTAATAGAACATAACTACCATGAGTAATGAGAATTGACTGTATTTGCAATTCCCACGTGGTAACTTAACAATGTGAGATAGAAGATACACAAGCAAGCAGTGTTTTGCTTTATATATCTAAAACAAAGTAGAAAATGTACATAAAATTCATATAGGTGGGTAGAAAATTCCTGAATTACCTATCACACTATACAAAGTAGACAGAACAGGTTTATAAAATGTAACAGATCTAAAATTTATTAATCTCTTGGATATTAAAAAAAGATAGGTTATTTCAGAGATAGAAAGTTCTTAAAAGGCATACATCTTGTAATTAATAATCAAAATGCTCAGGCATTAAAAGCAACCTGGATGCAGTAATCCTCTCTTGCATCCTAGAATATATATTTTGATTATGAATAAATAGAAAATTCATTCACATGTATATGGGAAGTTCTCTACCACATATTGTTCTAAAAAACAAATAAAATAAATTGTTAATGAGACAGAGAATTAACTTGGGATCAGGGACTAAATATGGTATACTGGAAAATCAGATTAAGATGCTATACTTAGATAAGTCTGAAAGGATAAATCTAGCTTTCTCTATAAATCTCCTATTAACCTAAAACAAGGAGAATTTAATTTCCAACTCAAATTTAATTAAAAACTTTGATCACTTTATATACTAATCAGAAAATATTTATCCAGGCTTCATGTCACACAGAAATTAATATAGTTATTTTTAGAAATAATATAAAGTAGCATAAAAGAGCACTATAAATCATGTAATGTTTGAGATATTTAATGCATGTAAGTAATGAGAGTTAATAATTATAATGGATATAATCCAGTAAGTATACACACTTCATGCATCTTTTTCTACATTGTTATAATTGTAGTCAATCTTTGTTTTTATAATACTTATAGGAAAAATAATTTTTATTATTTACTTAAGAAGGGTACCTTGGACAGCAGCACAGAAACATGACTTTGACAGACTGCCTCAAATTCCAATGGTGAAAACAGGTCAAGGGGGAAAAAAAGGAGAAATATGTAATACTCTTTGTAATATTTTAAGCAATAAAATAAAATTAAAAAAACATTCTTAAAATTCCAGATTATTTACCATTTAATCCTCAATCAACCATGTGAAATAGATAACGTTGTTCTCCCACTATATTAAAGCTATCCATCCTGCTATCTAAGAGATATATTCCTCTAAGAAAACAAAGTAACCTTTTTAATATTAGCATCTGTAAGGGCATGTTCAGCATTTATAAGGACATTTTATTCGCTAGAGGTGTACCTTTATAGTGTAGAAATAATTAGATATGATTTGTATGAATTATCTTTTCTAACCAGTAACAGGCATTTATTATTATTAAAAAGTAAGTGTGTATATATATATATATATATATGCATATATTTATATATAAATCTATTACATTTGTGGTATGTGACTATTAATGCTTTGTACTTTAATTTTTTCCCATCACAGATCAAATTTTTAGTATCTAATTCATTATACTGCAACTAGGACATGTGGAAATTGCTTGTTTTTAAAGGAATAATATTCAAAAGTATAACTGCTTTAAATTGTAATTCACCTTGAATATTAAATGGGTGATATATGAAGAATAATAACTTAGAGAGCAGCAAGTATATTTTATGATTATGACATCATGATGAATTTGTCATTATTTTATTTGCCATCACCTTGATATTTTACTTTATAAACCACATTGTTATCTCGCCCATCCTTCTTTAACTTTTAGATAAAAATAAAAATAATATCAAATAATAAAAATTATAATAAGCTCTAACTGTAAGTGTTCACCAGAGACAAAAATGCTGTTTTCTTTACATAGTACCTAGTTTGTTTTGAATGCTTAATATGTACCAAGTATTGTTCTAAGGGTTTTCCAGGTATCATATCATCTTATTAAATCCTCACAATGTCTCTCTCAAGTAGGTGTTATTATTGAACACAATAACAGGTAGAAGAATTGAGACAAAATTAGGCTAAGTCATGTGACTGCACTCACAATCTGCTGACCTGGATGGAGTTCAAGGCTAACTCCGGAATTTGCATTCTTACTACCCCTACCTTTGCTGTGCTGTCTCTAATATGAAATTGTTTAATTTTGGATGGTCTGGAAAGGGAAGAATATTAGGATCCACTAAATTTTGATTTAAGTCATCTTTGTAATTGTTTTTATTTAAAATCCTAAAAAATGCTTTTTTTTCTAACTGTAAAATATGGTAAAGCTCATTTCAAAGGTTGTTTAATTATATACATTAGATTTATCATGTAGATACAGGATTTTTTCATACTGGCTATTCATTAGTTGATTCAATAGGTCTATACAAGTATTAATTATTGTAAAATCTGGTCACATTAGGACTGTTCCTCATTTTAATTTTCTTCCATTCTATGATAAAAGTGATTTCTAATTTGTATGGTTTCTGTGTAACATAACAGCTTGAGGAATAAAGAATTCAAAGATTTAAAGTACTTGGACATATCATTCTACCTGATGTGATTACACAATTATTGTCTACTGATTAACTAAGGCACAGTTTTAGAATCTTAACACATCTAGGTGGCTTCTAACTATTGGTCAGGGTTAGTGTGTAAGAAGAAAAGTATTTGTGGGCCATGTTCCATGCATTTCATAGAACATGAGTAGTTGGCCCACATTCTCGGAATTCAAAAGAAAAAATACATATACATCTTCTAAAGTTCTCACATATAATTAATTAATTCATTTATTCATGCCAAATTAGTCTATGTAATACTGTGATAGAGAGAGAAAATCTGTGTCTGGAAATTTGGGATCTGATCCTATCTGAATATTTTTTATTTGAATTTAAGTAATTCACTTAATCTATGGGACTCAAGTTTTTTCTCTTGTTAAAACAAATAAACAAGGGAAGACCTTAGTTCTAAAGTTATATTCATGATGACCATAAGTATAGCAACACATACAATCTAATTTGCAAATCCAAATACCATGTTATAAAATTTTTCTCATATTAAGGACCAAATGTTTTCATAAAATTAGCTTAATTTAATTGTCATCTTAATTCTTTTGATGTAGCATTTTTGTGGATTATGGAAAGAGGCCAACTTTTTATTTGTTTTACTGAGTAAAAGTCAATTTTATCCTTTTTTTTGTGTGTGTGACAATCTAACCCAAATGATGGAAGGCTATTGGGGAAATTTTAGGTAAATACTATTTCTAACTTTATTATTTTTCCTCGATATATTTTTGTCTGTATTTGAGGAACTGTGGATTTTTTATTGAATAAAAATTATGTAATTTCACTTCATATTTCCTTTTCAGATTTTAATTTTTGAACAGTATTTAGCTACTCAAAACAACAAAATTAAGTAGCACAAAAAGAAAATGCTAAATCACTTTGTTGAGATACTTACAAAGTTGTTTATCTCTTAAGTTTTTTAAAATTAAAAACAAACAAAATTACAAACAAAATAAGCATAATGGTTAATTGTCTCTAGGATGAATTTAAAAAAATTTTGACTGAAAATAAAATATTCAATGATTGCCCTGACTGGTTTGGCTTAGTGGATAGAGCGTCAGCCTGCGGACTGAAGGGTCCCAGGTTTGATTCCGGCCAAGGGCATGTACCTTGGTTGCGGGCACATCCCCAGTGGGGGATGTGCGGGAGGCAGCTGATTGATGTTTCTAACTCTCTATCCCTCTCCCTTCCTCTCTGTAAAAATCAATAAAATATATTTAAAAAATATTCAATGATTATTTATTGACTACTAGAGACCCGGTGCACAGATTCATGCATCAGTGGGGTCCGGCCTGGCCTCCTGCAGGGATCAGGCCAAAACTGGCTCTCCAACATCCCCCAAGGGGTCCCGGGTTGTGAGAGGGTGCAGGCCAGGCCAAGGGACACCACTGGTGCATGATCAGGGCCGGGGAGAGACTACGGGAGGGCTCTAGGGCATGTCTGGCCCATCTCGCCCAGTCCTGATCAGCCAGACCCCAGCAGCAAGCTAATCTACCAGTCGGAGCATCTGCCACCTGGTGGTCAGTGCACGTCATAGTGACTGGTCGAATGGTTGAACGATTGGAGGAACAATTAGCATATTAAGCTTTTATATATATGGATGTCATTGTCCTGAATGCAGAGTTGACTGCTTTCATTTGCAATTTGATATATTTAGGGATAAACGTAATTTATTATGGAAAAGGCATAAAGATTAGGGATACATTCTCCTCATGTCAAATTAAGTTTCCATACCAAAGAGTGATTGGTTGACATGAGGCCCATGAACAATGGAAAGAAGGAGAATGCAATGTAGACCTTTTGGAAAAAGTAGTTTACTGAGAAGTGTCTTTTTTCTAAAATTCAATCTAATCCATGATATGAAGTACACTAAGTGCTAATGCCTCAGGGGCTTTATTTCCTTCAATTTTTGTACTTTTAATTTCTCTGTTATTTACTCTGCATTTTGTGTAAGTTTTTAAAGACAAGTGTCTTACTTAAGTGTACCAGCATCAGGCTCTTTATGAGGAAGTGAAAGGAGGGCACACAAGCCTATTAGTTCAGATGAAATGCACAGGATTGCATCATCAAAGGAATGAGGACTGTAGGACACAAGGGTCTCTATCATAAGTCACATTGTTAAATCTCCAGTGACAGATGGAAGGTGACATCAGTGCCTCAGGAGCACTGTACTGATAGCTCTGTGTTGGAAACTGCTTGACTTTCATTATGGTTCCAAAACCTCTTGTTCTGGTAGAGACTGGTTTGTCTGTTTGCTTAATTCCATCAGCCTAACACATAGCAGGTAATGAGGAAATCAATTTTATATGGGTATTTAGCATGGCTTAAAGAATACATATTAAAATTAAGGAGGGATTTAAATTTTTCATGTATTTGAATGATCATTTATTCATTTATATTTTAATTATTTGTTTCAATGTCTGTTTCTCCTACTAGAGGCTGAGGTTCTTAATGGCCGAGATCATATGCTATTACTCTTCGTATTGTTAACATTTACCCCAGTGCCAAGGAAATGGCTGTTGTTTCATGAAGGAGGGAAGAGAATGTGATTTCTTATTGAGTCCTTACTCAATGGGTTGCATAGTAAAGGTAGGGATTTTACATGTGGCAGAGTAATTGATGGAAATCAACCAATTGCAGATTATCAGACATTTAAATAACAAATAAAAACTAATTTTAATTAGTAAGGCAAGAAATGAAATATGGTCTTCAAGGTGAAAAAGGGAGAAAGTAGTAAGGAAAACAATTACTGAGTGCCTACTGTGCACAAGGTGCTATACTGGAACTTTACTAAATTATTTCATTTAATGCTTACAGCAACCCAGCATAAGGAGGTTATTCACTGCATTGCACATATATATATTACTTGTATGTAACTTGCCTAAGGCTATATGACTAATGCATGTCAAACCAAAGTGAGAACACAGATCTTTAGGTATTCCAAATTTCTCTATAGCATCCAGTGTCCCTAATGAAATACTGTGGTCCTGGCCAGTGTTGCTCAGTTGGTTGGGTGTTATCCAGTGCACCTAAAGGTTGCTGGTTCAAGTCCCAGTCAGGGCACATGCCCTTGTTGTGGGTTTGATCCTGGGTAGGGGGCGTGCAGCAGGCAACCGATTGATGTTTCTCTTTCCTCTCTCTCTCTCTCTCTCTCTCTCTCTCTCTCTCTCTCTCTCTTCTCTCTCTCTCTCTCTCTCTTCTCTCTCTCTCTTCTCTCTCTCTTCTCCTGCTGTCTCATTTCCTCCCTCTCTAAAAATCAATAAAAATTTTTAAAAACAAAACAAAATACTCTGGAAAGAAAGGGTCTAACATAAGAACATTAAAGACATTTCACTTTCACACTTTTAATAATTGGAAACAGTAACAATGCCTCCCATTTTATAATATTTTGTAACATGTGAAAATCAAAATTTTTAGTCTGACTAACATTTAATTGGTATTGATTTCATTTATTACTTTTCCTGGAAATGATTTTTTAAATTATTTCATTTTATATCAAAATTAAACATGACATTAGAAAAGTTATGGTAATTAAAAAATATTCAATTTATTGGGTGACATTGGTTAATAACATTATATAGTTTTCAAGTGTACTGTTCTATAAAACTTTATCTATACATTGCATCGTATGTTTATCACCCAAAGTAAAATCTCCTTTGATTCTTTGCATTTAAATCCCCACTAGTTCATGGCTAATCTATAAACAAATCTTCACATGTAATAGAGTATAGTTCACTAGTTAGAGAAAGCATGGATCCCATAGTAAACTGTAAAATCACACTTGCTTTAAATGATGAATAATTCTGTAATTGACATTGTTTTTACACATGCAGATCTTATCCTTTAAAAATCAAAGTATATGTTATAAATTCCTTTAAACAGTCAAATATTTATTCAATATTCTATCAGACTTTTTCTTCTAGTGTGGCATAGGTCTCTGATGAATCTATGTACTGATATGGCTTTTCCTAATTTTAACCTTCATAAATGATTACTGAGAAAAATAATGAAAGATGATACATTAAAGAATAAATAAAATTTAAATAACAAAGCTTGGAATTTTTCATTTTATATTAAAGTTAGGAATATATGTTTTATTAGAAA
The DNA here is from genome assembly GCF_000412655.1 of Myotis brandtii. Classification (NCBI taxonomy): domain Eukaryota; kingdom Metazoa; phylum Chordata; class Mammalia; order Chiroptera; family Vespertilionidae; genus Myotis; species Myotis brandtii. The sequence goes on along the minus strand of NW_005363836.1, from coordinate 2,315,028 downwards.
AAATCTGCATGGTATGGAAACATTTTTTAACTATTCTCAGCAAACAAAAACTACTGGAATAACAAAATAATTTTATCCTGAGTTAGAATACCCAGCTGCATAGCACACAGTGTCACTTGAATCATAATAACTCTTTCTTCATAACAGAAATCTCTATAGATTATTTTGTGTATATAAATGAAAATAGTACTCTAAAATATTAGAAGAGTGAAACTTATCGGATCAGAAAAGTCCTAGGCAAACAGAAAGTGACTTGTTCAGATATATAGTGGAAAGAGAACCCAAAAATAAACTTGTTAATACCTTTCATTCCTTATTTCTCTCTCTTACAGTATAAAGAAAACTTTTTCACAGAGAAATAGCCCATGATAATTAATACTACTATTATAAGATTATAATTTAAGTTGGAATCAATTATTTCCAGTGATGGACTAGGTGCTAGTTTAGGTACTTCAAAAATTGTATATAATCCATAATCCTCACATTTTTTATACTCCATAATCTTACTTTAAAATATTTACTTTCATAAATATGTTTTGCTTAAGATTATTCCCAGGTCTTAAGTCTTAACTCTTTCAAATGTTGTGTCCCAACACATAATCTTAATCATGTTACTTCATGCAAAGGAAGTAGTTCCTATTATCAATGAAATTAGTATTGGAATCCTTAGAGATTTATTCTCCTTTCCCATTATTTCTTATTAAGAATGACATTCTGTTCTCAATAAGTAATTCCTTTTGCTATTCAAAATACCATATTTTCTGCCTTTATGTCACACTTACTTTTTTCTCCTTCTTCATGAAAATAATAGTACTGTTTTTCATATATTTTGTATTTCACATTTTGCTAATTGTTTTATAAATATGATTTTGTTTCATATTTTCTTGCTACCCTCCAATTCATTCTTCACATACCAACCTTCACTGACACTTGATAATTCAGCCATGCTATGTGTTGTTATACCTTAAATACATCTTATGGTCTCCCATTTCTGCACCTTATCTCACAATTTTCTGCTGAAATGTACAAAATGTACAAGATAACTCTCTTTTATCCATCCTCTACTGATTCTTTTTTATATTCAGTACATTCTTTTAGGCCAGGAAGAAACATTACCTCCTATGTAAAAGTTTTCTCGATAAGAACAACAATAACAGATTGCTACTTCCTCAAGACTATCTTAGCTTTTATACTTTGCTTTTAACAGGGACTGCACCTTAATATATATTTATGTATGTGTCAACATCTTCTTACATATTTTCAATTCCTTGAGGATAGAAGCTACAGTGTTTCAGTATATCTATATTCTTCTGTATATAATTTTATAATAAATGCAATGTTAAAATTTGGTGAAAGCAAGCATGTGATGGAGATATGTTTCCCCATAACTATCTGGATTGAGAACTGAATACCTAGCTACATAGCTAGCTAGCTGTTTTTCAAGACTTCACTGTTTACCTCTTTTAAATTAAATTTCATCTCCCTGCCTTTTAGATTTTTTATGTCCTTCTATAGTTTCCTATGTTTTTTGCTTTTGAGGGCAGAAAAAGAGGCTCCAAAGAGCTTAGATAACCTCATACTTGTATGGTAACAGGACAAAGTCCATGGCAATTTAAGGATGGGCAACAACCTAGATTGTTTTAGTCCTCTACTTTGCCCCTGTTTCTCCCCTGCCCAGCTCCACATAATGGAATGCATTTTTTCTTATCCTTCCAGATATACAAAAACACTTGATAAAAGTAAAAAAAAAAATAGGCTCTATGACACAATTCAAACTATTTTCTATTACTCTAAGGAAAATGTATCACTTAAAAAAATCACAGCACACAGTTTTACAGACATTGTTTCTCAGGACCAGGCTATTACTCAGTTATGGCCATGGAAATGGTTGGTAACACAGCTCATTCAGCTACTTAAAGTGACTCTTCTCTCACCTTCTCTCTAAGGAAGCTGGATGTCCTTACCCAAATGGATTAAAATGTAGCATAGACGTAATTTATGTGCTTGGCTGTGAGTTAAAATTAACTTGAAAGCTTGTTAAAATATCAACTCCGAGGCCACTCTCTGAGATCTCGATCAGTAGCTGAGAGTATGTTTTATTTATAGTTTTAAAATGCCCATCCCCCTATGATCCAGAGGCAGGCAACTCATGAAGCAATGCTTAGTAGATTTCCTTTGCATCTCTGTGAGAGAGGTTGTGTATTGGTGAATTAGCTCAGGGCCTTACTGACTTTATGCAATAAAAGCAAAGCCAGCATCTTACCTCCTTTAGAAAGCTCTGCCCTGTGTATCCCTTCATTTGTTTTAGTTGCCATTCTTCCTAAAAATAAAATAAATTATTTAAGGATCATCTATGATCAGAAGATCAAGAGATTAATGTAGATGGCTCTGCTCTCCTTTTATTCACAGTATAGGCAGAGAACCACTCAAATCAACAAGCAAAATTATCACAATGTCATAATAGATATGTATAAAGCAATTTAGGAAGAAACATGATAAAGTAATACATCCTGTAAAGGTGGACAACATCTCATATAACATCAGTAATTACAATAAGAATAATAATTGCAAATACTCACATAGTGCTTACTATAGTTGTAAGTCCTTTTTATACATTAACTCATTCAATCTTTAGAACAATCCTGAGGTAAGTAATACCATTATCCCCTTGTTAAATGTGAGGAACTTGATGCCAAATGAAGACATGTCCCAGAACCAGACCTCAGTCTTGAATGGTGGAGCAAAGATCAGATCCAAGCAATCTTGATTCAGAACTTGTGCTTTTAATCAAAAGAATTTATGGAGGAGGCAACATTTCAGCATATAGTAAAGGAAAGGGAAAATCATTTTACAAAAAGAGAGAAAAGAAAGGCAAAAGGGTAAATACAAAAAGAAGCTATGGAAGTTGTTGGCAGGCCTGTCTTTCAGAGTTAGTCTGAAGGACAGGATGTGAAATGGGTATAAATAGAGTGACAGTCTATCACTTTTATCACCCTGTTCTCCTTGGTTGCTCCTTTAGCCAACAATTTCATGCATTTATTCATCATGAGCTTGTTATGGTATTCTTGTCAGAGCATGACTCAGGAATGAGGACCCTCTTGGACACCTTTGGAATTCTTCCATAATCTTTAGAGATCATAGCAAAAGTTTTTATAAGTACTGATGATTATTAGCAAAGTGCACATGTTTTAGAATAGCTGAACAATGTATATTTGTGAATGACTCAATGTTGACCTAAAAGTCTACATTAAATCTTAGATGGAAGGATGCAGTTCCAGGATCAATATTATGTTATATAATTTACTGTTTGGGAGGCTAAACAAGAGCATTAAATTTTGGATGACAGGCAGTTGGACACATTTGATAGAATCGGGATACTGTAAGGTTAGAATTTGAATTAACTTTGACAAATTAGAGATATATTCAGTTTTATTGTAGATGAATAGAACTAATTGAGATTGGATATAAGATAAATAAAAAGATGGAAAATGATAGCTACTAATAATGTTTTAGAAAGAAATTCAAGAACTAGCCAAAGACTATTATTGCATTGTTTATAATAACTCAGCAGAAGTTGAGATTTTTGTTTGTAATAAAACACCATAATTTGATTTACATATTTGATGACATGTGCAATGCATTTGAATCCTATCTGGTATTACCTTAAATTACCAAATTTATTTCTAGCAATAAAGCCATACAAATAACTTCCCCTATGACATTTATACCAATCAATACTACATTATTTTTAAATGTTAGGCATTATATACAAATAATTTTCAAATCAACTATCATATCATTATGCCAAAGATAACTTGTGAGGGAGATAGGTAACTCAATTCTTAAAGAGCAGACTTTAACTATTAGTGTAAACTTTGGACTGCTTGCTTTGCTAGAATTAGTTTGACAAATTATTCATGTGTGAGATTTCCAGCAGTGAAATTTGCAAGGTGTTCTACCCAATGTAGTTGCTTAAATCCTCTACAATCAGAAAACTCCCACTAAACTCATGATTATCTGTATGATCTATTCTAATATACTGAGCAACTGTGTAAAGACCATGTGGATTGATTGTTCATTTTACTAACATCTTAAAGGGATTGAGTGGAAAAATTACAGTGTACCCTTCATTGTACAAAATCTGCTTTTGATAAAAGGAGAATGTTTTAGAAGATTGTGGAATTTAGAAATGTAATTTTCATTACATGCTAGAACAGACTTTCTTATTTGGGCAAACATCTTTAAAACCAGAGGGCAAATCTAATCCTCTAAACAAATTTTAATTTACAGGCATTTAATAATACACTAGTGGCCCTGTGCACAAATTCGTGCACATTGAAAGGAAATTAATTAGAAGAAATATTTTAATATCGCTATTTGCCCTTCTCTATAATAGAAGTGTCAACCAAATTCACGATTGACAATGACAGATGAAAACACACGCGTGTGATTGGCACCAGTAAGAGCTTTATATGTATTGTGCATGCATGAGTCAACTTAGTCTTTTATAGATATAGAATAAACTTGCTTAATTAGACCTGCTTTCTGATTTAGCTAAACTTTTCTAGCCCAGTGAAGCACCCTAACTTCTCTTTCAGGTAATTGTCAGCAACACAGCAGTAAATATCAACATGAAGCACATTATTATTGTAGATCATGCAGGGAGAAAAAAGGGTAAAATATTTAACTGCAACAGTGTTTGACTATATTCTGCGCAGTGAGAAAACCTGAAGTCATTTTCAAGGTCCACCATTTCTTACTTCTTTTCAGTAAGTCAAGTTTCTAAACCTCCATTTTCCGGCTAATGAAAAGAAAATAGGATTCCACTGATTCTCCTATCTACCTACTCCAGGACTTCTGTGAGGATCAAATGAGATGAGGCAGGGGAAAATGCTTCACAGACATTTGGTTACAGTGTAAAATGTTAACACCTGGCTAAAAAGCAAGTCGTGTTCCTGGGCTGAAGAAACTCCAAGGAAGCTAGTCGCCAGGGAGAGGAAGCTGGGCATTGCTACATGACGTCATTACCTGGATGGACACTTAGCATATTAGCCTTTTATATACATAGATTAGAAACTGCCATCATTAGTTCTCTTTAAAAATCTATTTTAAAAAGAAAGAATATAAAAATATTGTTATAGCCACATGATATAACACTAAAGGATTTAACAGTTAGTTTAAGTGTGTATCTTCCAGATTATAACTTTACTTTTCCCAGCTTTGATCACTGCTTTTGCAATGAATATTTAAAACTCTCAATTGATAAATGTTATATTTCGGGAAATATAGATCATTTACTTTGGAAAAATGTGAAATTCAGTATATAACTCTGGCCTATTTAAAAATATTAAAGGATAGAGTCAACTCTTGATAACTAAAGTATTATTTACAATCAGAATAATGTTTTATATACATGTATAGGTGTCTGATTTATCTGACTATACACTGAAAATATTAATTATGACTCATAATAAAGATTTTAGTATCAACTTGCTTAAACATTGCAATAGCATGGGATGATACTATTTTTGTCAAGACTCTATGGCTTTTCTACAAGTCGAGCTGGGAAAATAGTTTTGGTAATGATTTTAAAAACATAGTTGATGATTTAATACCCTATACAAATGGAAATGTAAACCCCAACATTTGTTCATTCAGTTAGTAATTTAATTTTACTGAATGCCTGCATTGCACTTGGAAGAGGAAGAGATGGATTAAAGCTAAGTACTACTCAGACCCTTCTTTGAAAAACTTAAAAAAAATTCTGATCTCCAGTTTTATAATACCCTGGCTTTCTGGGTCCTTCCCTCTTGGAAGCAAAATGATTCTTCGTGTCTTCTGCAAACCAGTTTCTTCCTAACCTTTTTTTTTCATACCTTCTGTTGTTGCTTTACCTTCAGATTGCACTTTTTACCTCAAGCCATCTAACTTTAAAATATTCTCCCCTACAAGTACTTCACATTCTTAGAGGACTCTGGTAATAGCAATCAGAATGATACAATTTTTAAAACTTTATTTATTATTAGGTGCTCATTACTTATGGGCCATTGTTTTATAATATTGCTTCTCATTCTCCTAACTTTGCCATTAAGTAGGCTTTTGTCATTCTCATTTTAGAGATGGGTAAACTAAGTTCCAAGAAAATTAATTTGCTTGTTCAAAGTTTCAGAACCATTAAGTATAACAGTGTGTATACCAACTTTGATTTCAAAGTTCAAATTCTTTCCAATGTTTTCTTCTCATTCAGGTCATGAATATTCTTAGATACATTATTTAACCATAGCATATTGTGATTAAATGCTTTGCATGCATATAGGTTTAATTTTTCTCCAAAGGAGATCAATTTCATAGCTGTTCTGTGAAAATGGAATGGATAGCCATTTTGCCTATTCTAATCCTATATAATAAAAGCCTAATATGCTAAGTGTCTGTCCAGTCAGCTGTTCAACCAATCAAAGCATAATATGCTGTGGCCACTCAACCTCTCACTATGATATGCACTGACCACCAGGGGGCTGACATTCTGACCAGTAGGTTAGCTGGCTGCTCTGGTCCAGCTGATTGGGACTGAGTGAGATGGGCTGGACACGTCCTGGAACCCTCCCACAATCCCTCCATGTCTGGCCAACCTTCTGCATCCCTCCCCAGCCACAATCATGCATTGGTGGGGTCCCTCAGCCTGGCCTGTGTCCTCTCACAATCGGGGACCCCTTGGGGGATGTCTGAGAGCTGGTTTCAGCCCATCGGCGGAACAACCAGTCATTATGATGGGCACTGACCACCAGGGGCAGACACTCAATGCAGGAGCTGCCCCCGGGTGGTCAGTGCACTCCTACAGGGGGGAGCACCACTCAGCCAGAAGCTGGGCTCACAGCTGGTGAGCACAGCAGTGGTGGCAGGAGCCTCTCCCACCTCCACAGCAGCGCTAAGAATGTCCTACTGCCAGCAGTTGCACATCCCCCGACGGCTCCCAGACTGCGAGAGGGCGCAGGCCGGGCTGGGGGACCCCCAACCCCCAGTGCACAAATTTTGTGCACCAGGCCTCTAGTGTAACAATAATTAAGCCATTATAGCTCTCATTACCATTTTTTATTATTGTTGTTAATACTCAAAGATATTTTTCCATTGATTTTTAAAATCCTTTTTTAATATTTTATTGACTTTTTTTACAGAGAGGAAGGGAGAGGGATAGAGAATTAGAAACATTGATGAGAGAGAAACATTGATCAGCTGCCTCCTGCACACTCCCTACTGGGTATGTGCCTGCAACCAAGGTACATGTCCTTGACCGGAATGGAACCTGGGACCCTTGAGTCCACAGACTGACACTCTATCCACTGAGCCAAACCGGTTAGGGCTTCCATTGATTTTTAGAGAGCATGGAAGGGAAAGTGGGAGACAGAGAGAAGCATCGATGTGAGAGAGACACATCGATTGGTTGCTTCCTGAATGTGCTCCAACTAGGGTCAGGGATACAGCCTGCAACCTAGGTATGTTCCCTTGACCTGGATCAAACACGGGACCCTTCAGTCCTGTGATGGATGCTCTAGCCCAGTGGTCTGCAAACAGGAGCCAAATGCGGCTCTTTGGCCCCTTGAGTGTGGCTCTTCCACAAAATACCACGTGCGGTCACACATGTACAGTGCGAAGTTGACTTAAAACTTTAAGTAAAGTTTATTAAGTTAATTTTAGGGAACGTTGTGTAGTGAAAGAAGATCTAGTGTTGAGGATTGAGAAAGGTATGTTGAGATGGTTTGGACATATAGAGAGGATGAACGAAAGGAGATAGACGAAACAAGTATACAAGACAAGTGTGGATGGGAGAGTTGGAAGGGGTTGACCTCAGTGAACGTACCTCAATCAGATTAAGGACGTTTTTAGCAAAGGCCAGCTTAGGAGTACCCTAATTAAGTTAATAACAATGTACCTACCTATATAGTTTAAGTTTAAAAATTTTGGCTCTCAAAAGAAATTTCAATCATTGTACTGTTGATATTTGGCTCTGTTGACTAATGAGTTTGCCGACCACTGCTCTAGCCAATGAGCCAAACTGGCTAGGGCTCTTAGTAAAGTGACAGGAGTGACAAAAAGGATGCTCTGTTTTGTTTTCATTCTATAGAGCTCATAAATATAAAAATATATACATGAAAAAAATAATTTAGTTTCTGAATCACTTTCTTATCTGAATTTCAAAAGGCTTTTGAATGTAAATATCATCATGTTATCAAGAAATAACATTTGAAGAATATATAGTGAAAATACTGTTAAATATTGATTTTTAATAACTGTATGTAAGTGATAAATATAGTTGGTTATGACCAAAGGCCAAATCAATCTTCTCATGCAACTTGAGAATTTCTGAATATATGAATTTATGTATGGAGTCCAATGTAAACTCTCCATAATTAAGAATTAAAGGTCATAACATTTGCCATTGAGAAGGTAATTATTCCCTGGATATTCAGTAAAGTATGTCCTGTGACACTCATGATTCAGAAAACAGATATATGCCCTCTATGATGTATTGTCTTGGAACAAAAATGTAATTTTTTGATGTTTAAGTTTCTGATTGATCTCATATTTTTATAGCCTTTATTCCTGAAGTTCTTTTTCTCCCCAAAATCTGATAGTAAAATAAAATTTTGTAATATGTCTAAACTTTCTGTTTTTAACAAAAGTTCTCTTTTGAGTAAAAATTTCATAATCTGTAATTATATTTTAGTGATATCTAACATAAATACCCATTTCCATAAAAGTCTAAATACTGATTAGTATAATTGATATTTTGAAGATTTGTTTTTCTTCCACTCAAGCAACTTTTATGTCTATTTGAATTACAATACATTTAATCCATAAATTAATTGTTTTCTGAACTTTACCTTCTTTCGGATTTTTACTCTACAATATTATTTTCTTTACTGAGTTCCTCAAAATATATACTTATATCTTAATATAACTTTATACATCCTCCAAAACTTATTATCTTTCATAATAATCAAACACAATATTTAATTAAAACTGGGGATTAATCTGGATTATATTTTATACTAATCATTGTAAAGAGTAATTGTCCTGCCCAAGAGAATTTAATTTGATTTTCTTCTGTCTTACAAACTTTCTTAGAAATGATCATTTCTGAAAGAAATACACATTACTAATATGATAGTCAATTTATTAAAATTTGACTAGAGCCCTTTTGTTAAAAAACAAATATTAGATGCTCATTAATGAATTTATAAATGATAAATATTTAGAATTAGTCTTAGTTTTTTAATTATATGCTTTTCTTATTTCTTAGTCCCTGTTAACTATTTCTATTTAAAGATATAATTTGCATTGTACAATGTGAAATCTAGGAGAATCCTGGTGAAGAATTTCTTTTATAAATTCCATATTTCATAAGATATTAGAAATAAATTTTTATTTTTAAGAAAGATTAATCAAATAACTTATATGCATATATGCATTACCAATGGACACAGACAATTGTGCAGTGAAGGCCTGGTGGGGAGAAGAGGGACAGGGGTTGAGGGGGTAAGTGGGGGAAAAAGAAGACATCTGTAATACTTTCAACAATAAAGGTAAATTAAGTGGGAAAAAAAAAAGAAATATAAAAACTAACAAGATACTTTTCAAATATAGTATCAGTACAAAACTCATTTGAATAAAGTTATTTGCTTTACAGTGCAAGTGTGATAATTATAAATTAACTTTATTATTAAAGACATGCCAGAAATTTACCTCATTTAATCCAGCTCTGGTGAGAAATGAGGAAGAGAGTGATGTGGCTAATAATTCACAATCACTTCAGTCAGATAATCCTGGGTTCAGTTAAAGTTCTAGCATTTATTCGTGAGGGGATCTTTAGTAAGTTACTTCTCTGGTTTTCAGTTCATCTATAAAAAATAATAGGCACTTCCACAGGTTGTTGTGAGAATTATATGAAGTATATACACAGCACCCTGCAATTACAATAATAGTGAATCAATAATTTTAACATAGCTAATTTTTCTAGATATATTATGATTATCTTAATAAAATCCTAGATATTTTCTTTTTAAGCAATTTGTTTACTAAGTAAACAAAATATATTAAAACATTTAAAAATTTTCTGGACAGAATTGTAATGAAAAATATTATACATTCTTATCTTTTTACTCATAAGCAAGAACAGAGAAGTCTTAAAAACAATGAATAATGCTTTTATTGTTTAAATTATAAGCAGTTGTTTTCTTGACTCTAGGATATAGATTCTGGTCTGAGGGCCTCAGCTAATAGCACCAGCATGTGTTTAAGAGCCTAGGCATTTATTTACTTAGTGCAATCCTGTTAAATTTTTGCTCTGTGGTGGAGAAACAAAGGTCAATAAGATTCAGCTTTGTAATCAGGTTTTTCCTTGCTACTCAAATGTCTTCATTCACTCCTTTATTCAAGACTATTAGGAAGGTACAAAATAAATTGATGCAGTTTTTAAAGTAAATTATATATATATAGCCTAGAACATAACATATTAATTAAATTAATAATTATAATAATCATTCATGTCTTTGTATATGCTGTTTACTCAACCAATCTTGGAAATATTATAATACTCAAAGCTAGAAACAAACTGTCCTTTTAAACTAAATAATTAATTATTATTTTAAGAAAATTTATTCTTGAAAGTATTATAGGTGTCCCCTTGTTTTCCCCATTGACCTTGTATAGCTCATCCCCGCCCCTCACCACAAGCCTTCACCACCCTATTGTCTGTGTCCATGGGTTATATATATATGCATACAAGTTCTTTGGTTGATCTCTTCCCACCCATCCACACATCCCCACCTTCCCTCTGAGATTCCATAGCCTGTTCCATGCTTCTGTGTCTCTGGGTCTATTTTGTTAATCAACTTATTTTGTTTATTAGGTTCCACATATGAGTGAGATCATGTGATACTTGTCTTTCTCTGAATGACTTATTTCACTTAGCATAATACTCTCCAGGTCCTTCCATGCTGTCTCAAAGGGTAAGAGATCCTTCTTTTTTACTGCTGCATAGTATTACATGGTGTAAATGTACCAGAAACAAACTGTCTTTAGACTACACCAGATGAAAATAAAGTCTCAAGTATATTTCAAATGTATTCTTGAGTGGTTATCTCTCTGTCTCTATTTCTCTGTCTCTCTGTCTCTGTCTCAGTCTCTCTCTGCCTTGTTGTCTCTCTCAAGTATTAGAGGAAACATCATTTTGTGGTTAATATCTAAAAAGAAACATCTTTTAATTCAGATTGTACCGGACTACCTATATAACCTTGGGCAAGTTGCAAGTTACTTAATTGTGTAAGCTTGGATTTATTCAAACATGGAATAATACAGTAGTAATAATAATAAGACCTACCTCATAGGGAAGTTATGAGAATTATATCGAATATTATATGTAAAGAGCACATAATTCAGTGTACTTGCATGTATGTATTCCCTGCATGGAACTCTTCTTGCAGATACTCAAGATATTTCAACAGTGAATTTTCCTAACCCCATTTTATTTATTTATTTAAAATATATTTTTATTTATTTCAGAGAGGAAGGTAGTAGAAAAGAGAGATAGAAACATTAATGATGAGAGAGAATCATTGGTTGGCTGCCTCTTGCATGCCCCACACTGGGGAAGGAGCCCATACCATGACCGGTCGAACCACCATGACCTCCTGGTTCATAGGTCAATGCTCAACCACTGAGCCATGCCGGCTGGGACCTAACCCTATTTTAAATAGCATCTTCTACTCTCCCATATCCTTTCATTACATCTTAAGTAACCTGGCCATGAATTAGGATAAAAGGTCAATGAATTTGACAGTTTTCCCAACCAGTGTTCTTTTCATGGTTATCCTACTGACATAGTTGTCAAGATAAATGTTATGAAAGAGGAAACTCCTTTTCAAAACTTAGAAAATGTTGAATGCATACATCACTGAAAGGTGAAATTCTTAGGGGACAGAGACTTAGGTAGTCAATTTAGGATACTTCAGCATACAATAGTCTTCTAATCTTTGTCAAAATATTTTTAATGAAAGCAATTGTTATGCAGCCATAATGTTGTCATTTATCAGCCTAATGAATTTAAGCTGAAAGCCATTCTTACTGTGAGAATGAGCTGATTAAGTGGAGGGTCTGCTTTGGTAATAATTAGTCAGAAAAGTGCAGTGGTGCAAATCAATATCTTGGTCCTGAGACTGTCCTTGGAGAATCTAAACCAGAACAAAGCTGTCAAGCTGCTGGGAAATGGGGATGTTGCTGATTTGTGTTTCTAATTTATTCTGACACCTTTAACTTATATGCTGAATACATCAGGAATGAAAAAGGTATTTTACTTATGAAATTGTATTGGTTGTCCTACTGATACCTTATTTATTAGTAAACTAATCATGGCATTTTTTGAGGGATAGGAGAAGTATCAGAATTATTGTAATGTTATTTTTGGTCAATGTTTAACAAATATGCATCACTTGCTATTTAGTAGTATAACTTCTATGCAAGTAACTTTATTTCAAATTTTTGTATTTTTAAGGAAAGACCATATAAAGAAGGCAGGACCTTTATTTGACTAATGGAATTTCAGTTATACTTATGGCTACTTATACAGCATATTTCAGGAATGCATTATGTAAATGAGAACCATCTATCACTCATCACGGGGTTTTAGATTACCGAGTTTAACAATTTTATTTAAAAAAGTCCATTTCTGATAATAGTTTCAAACTTCTCTTTTTTGCATTATATTTTAAGTTTTTCAGCAAACATGTCATGGACTTGTGCAAAGTGCAGTTTTTGGACCTTAGTTTGGTTATTTCTAATACTTAGGAGGTTGGAATTCTGTTGTAGTTATTTATTGCTGCATGAAAAATTATTCCAAATGTTGTTGAATAACACAGAAATGATCATGGGATCTTTAGGTCATGAATTTGGACAGGGCAAGATGGGGTGATTTATCTTTGCTCTGTGATATCTGGGGAGTCAGCAGAGGGTGATGCAAATAGCTAGGGGCTATAATTATATGCCCACTGTCCAATGGAGTAGCTGCTATCTATATATATAAAACCCTAAGCAGCCGGTCGACTGTTTGACCGATCGCTATGATATGTGCTGACCACCAGGGGGCAGACACTCAACACAGGAGCTGCCCCCTGGTGGTCAGTGTGCTCCCACAGTGGAAGTGCTGCTCAGCTGACCAATGGGCGCCAGATGCCGGGCTCACGGCTGGTGAGCATAGCGGTGGCAGCGTGAGCCTCTCCCGCCTCCAAAGCAGCGCTACCAGGCAGCGGCAGGCACAGAAGGGCCAGGATGAGCAGGAGCATGTGGCACCTGGCCCGGGCTCAGGCTCCTCCCCGGCCACCTGTCAATTCATGCACTACTACATCCCTCGGGCTGAAACCAGCAGTCCAACATCCCCCGAGGGGTCCCGGATTGCAAGAGGGTGCAGGCCAGGCTGAGGGACCCTACCAGTGCATGAATCCGTGCACCAGGCCACTAGTTTATATATAAATTTACACTAAATGAAATGAAATGTAATTCATTTTTCAGTTCTTCAGTCACACTAGCCATATATTAGATTCTCAATAGCTAAATGTGGCTAGTGTCTATTAGACAGTGCTAATATACAGACATTTTCATCATCACAGAATGTTCTCTTGGACAGCACACATCTAGAAGCATCTACACCCAAATATATAACACCTGTTCTTGGATGACTTAAAAGTCAGGAACAATTGAGACTATTGACTAAAGTATGTAGATATGACATTTACATTTGGGGTTCTTAACAGCATAGCGACTGAGTTCTGAGTTGGTTTTTCAAGCGTTTGCACTTGGACCAGGCTGAAGTTGCATGGTCTATTAGTATTTAGCTTCGGAACTCATATAGGTCATCACACCTTACTCTATTGGACAAATAACAACCCCACCAATAGCAAACCCACTCAGGCTCAGATTCAAGGTGTGAAGATATAGAACATGCCTATAAATGGAGGAGTGTCAATGATGCTGAGGCCAGGTCATCACACCTTACTCTATTGGACAAATAACAACCCCACCCAGGCTCAGATTCAAGGTGTGAAGATATAGAACCTGCCTATAAATGGAGGAGTGTCAATGATGCTGAGGCTAGGGTTTAGAACCACCATGGACTAAGTCGTGTTACACATGGTGCTTTGGAAAATGAGATATTTATAAACATGATGGGAATGGGCTCAGTGATCAAAGGAGACTTTGTTTAAATAAAATTTAACACTTAGAGATTTTCATAGTTTTTAGTATGCTGATGTTCAAGGTTAATTTCCAAAGTGGCATTGCATGCCATGTTTAATAACTGTATTTTACCAAGGCGTGACTTATTAAATTAACACTTATTCATATCTGATAACATTAAAGTTACACAGAAGGAAAATTTGGAAAATGATAAACTGAGTTTTCTTCTATTTCTAAAATCCCTTGAGTCTGTTATATTGACCTAGGTTCCTGAAAAAGCCTATCTGTACATGAACTTTTTCTATTATTTGAATTCTACTTTACAAAATTTAGTAGAGTAGTGGATTCTTCTCTTAAGAAAATTATTTTTGCCCAATGTAAATTTTTTTAATTTATATTTTTTCTAAGATTCTAGGGAATTACAGGTAACTATAAAGTGATTATATATTTTAAAATAATATGAGCTTATTAGTAAATTCGAACTGCATACTGTAAAAATTACTATAAATATTCACATGGGGATAGTATTGAATATAAAATTATGTACACAGAAGAGCTTCAGTAAGAATGTAGTCAATGTAATTTGGGACTTAAGGCAATAGTTAGATTGAAATTGCATGAAAAAAATCATAGAAGCAGTTTGTCTTTATAGCTAAGGAGATGTAGGTAACTGCCATCAATATCAGTTTTACTTGTAGAACCAAAACAAATAATTTGTGACAAATTATATATGTGATAGACAAATAATAAACTTCACTATCTCAAAGTGGTTGTTCAACTGTTATGCTCCTGCACTATTCATCAGAGTTAATGTAATTATAACAGAAGTCAAGTTTAGAGTTGACTATATTATAGCCATATTTAAGATCCTAGTCATGTAATTATAAACATGCCTATTGATTATAATCTATGTTGTTCAGAGTTAGGACTTACATGAAAAAAACACACACGATGTATTAGAAATAAGCAGTGAACTCTGAAATATGTTAATTTACTTCAATATAAATTATTAACCAATATTTTCTTCCCATGAAATTCATAGAATAAGATTGCTTAAGCTAATTTTGATTACAAAGGAAGTACTTGGGATATAATAAGATTTCCATGGTACCATAAAGTAAATAACTCAGCATATATATCATTATTATTATACATAAGGAATTAGATATAATATATTGTATAATATGGCAATTATAATAAATATCAACTTTAATTAACACTTTAAAATGTAGAAAATGTTAACACTGACCGTATTTATTATCCGTGGTAAGAAGTACAGGCTGGAAATATTTGATTTGTTTCGAGATGATTATTTTGTAATGATTTTATGGCCCTGGCATTAGTCACTATTCATCCATTCAAAAAAAAGTTGTTGGATACCTACAGCCAAATGCAGATCTGAATGCCACCCTCAAAGATGTCACAGTGTAAGAAAACATGTACTTGTGCAATGTCAGTGCAGTACGATGATTTCTGTGTTAGAGGTAAGCCAGGTGCTATGTGGGTGTGAGGAAGGAAGACATCATGCGTGAGAAAGATGAGGCTTCACTCAAGAGACTGCTGTCTCCATCCTGATTTGTGCTGTGTATGTGTTTCTGTGAGGTTAGTTGGACATTGCAATTGGATTCCTCATCTGTGATGACAGGGACAATTTCTTTATGTGTAAATATGTGGAAGTTTGTGGAACTCCAAATTACTTTGTAATTATATTTTATTAGAAAATATTTATATCTTTGAAAATAAACATTCATAGTATATGATAAAATATGTTTTTTATTTTCACTAAACAAAGTATGACACATGAACAATATTTGAAAATTTCAGGATTGGCCATGTTTTTTGGTGTTCGGACTATTTCATTTTCACTATTCCATTTCCCCTTGCAGTATAATATAGCTGGATACTTTCTCATAGAAAGGTGATTTAATAGATGGTACTTTATGTGATTATAAGTGAAAGTATGTTCTTTGTGAAAATGTGCATGAATGTCTTCATAATACCTAATATAAAAATTTTATTATGGACTTTTATAAACTGCATAATTTATCATCATATCAAATCCATGTGTGTTTTTTTTTGTTGTTGGGAAAAACAAAAACAGCAACAAAATGATCTTCAAAGCATATGGAAAGACTGAGTCAATTCTGTAAATGTTTTATACAAACAGGACAAAAATGTTTCTAATTCCATCAATACTGAATTTGGCTTCATTCATTCTTGTGAATTGCACCATGCTTCTGTAAGTGTCCACCCTGTCTTCTGCTCCCCAGAAAATTACCAGAAAAGAATATGAATATTTGCCTGAATTTAGTAGCTTTAGAATTTTTAGAATTTTGATATATCATTGACTTAACCAAGGCTTATTCCTCTTCATCAGAATTATTATTTCCACGCCTTTGGCTTTGCCTACTTACTGGAATGCCCTTGCACCCTTTCATCCAGCCACCACTCTTACATTCCTGATTGCCTACCTCAGTTGTCTTACCCAGTCTTCAGCAACTGTTTCATACTGTTCCTCAGTTCCTACCATACACCTGACACATAGTACGATCTCTTTTTAAAAGACTCTTTCTTTTGTACTTTTTATGACAACTTTGTAAGTTTTACTCACATTAAAATGTAAGTGTCAGGGGTGGAGGTCTTCTCTATATTTTTTAAATATAGTTCATAGCCAGTCTGTTTATCTTATGTTCATTAATTTTTGTGTAAATGGAAGGATTTTAAAACTTTCATGTGATTTTTTTCCTAATTTTATATGGGGTGAGGCAAAAGCAGGTTTACAATTGTGCATATGGAAATTAATACAATAATAAATAATAATACAGTATTAAACTGTTTTGCATACTTCCAACTATAAGCCTATTTTTGCCCCAGCCTGTATTTATTACCTTCCACACAGTTTTCATATGGACATTGACTATTTTGATTATCACCTCCTAATTTTTATTATCCTTGCTTAGTTAGAACAGCTTATAAACAAATGCTCAGAATGTAAGTTATATTTAAGGGTGAGTGTTATGTAGTGATCTAGATTATAAGAATCTCTTCAGAAATTGAACATTTATATCTTTTGAGATTAATTTTGCTTTGATTGCTGTTGGGTTTTTGATAAATTTGGTGTCCAACTGCCTACCACAAAGCTTGGCTTCCAGAGATAAGTTCCAGCCAAATGTTTTAATTTGGTCCTGTCCATTTCAGGCACCTATCCTATGAGCCATCTGCCACCCTGGATATAAGAATTACTGAGAAAAATTCTTTCAAAGTACAACATAAATGAAAAGCAAAGGTAGCTTTTGCATAGTATTTGGGCAAAAAATGATCATTTAATAAAGTTAAAATTATTTTTGGAAAAAGTAAAAAACTTTATGGCTCTGCTGCAAAAGTCAGACATGAATTAATTGCTTGTGGTATACATTTATTTTTATTAAATTAATTGTCTATTCTAAAAATTTTTTTGGAGTTTTTAATTATTAGAATCTAAATTTAATTAAATCTAAGATAAAATAAATTTACCTTCATAAAAAAATACCTAGGATACCAAAGAGATTCTGCTTATGTGGCTTATCATATTTATCATATTAGAAATTAAAATTGAGAAATTTAAAAATATTTATCATTCATTTATAAATGACAGACAAACCCATTACATTAATGTAAACAACATATTGTTATAAAATTATATAATTTATATATAAAATTATATATTAAAATGAGATGAATGGCATTGTCTTACATTTTTTCACATCTCTTCAATGTCTGCCTTAATAGAAGACAGAAGGATCCTCATTCTGATTCTGCATTGAATCTCTGACATGATATTTGATTGAATATAGAAAGAAAATTAGCCTCACCAAATATAGAGTTGAAGAGGATGACAAAACTTGACAAGTGGTGTTTTCAAAATGGTTCATTGCGATGTAAAATTTTAAACTACATCAATGAACTTTGGTTGATCTCTCCCCCACTTCCCTTTCACTACTCCCCCTCTTCCTCCTGAGGTTGGATGGTCTGTTTGATGCTTCTGTGTCTCTGGATCTATTTTAGTTCATCAGTTTATGTTGTTCATTATATTCTACAAATGAGTGAGATCATATGATATTTATCTTTCTATGACTGGCTTATTTTGCTTAGCATAATGCTCTCCAGTTCCATCCATGCTATTGCAAGTGGTAAGAGTTCCTTCTTTTTTACAGCAGCGTAGTATCCCATTGTGTAGATGTACCACAGTTTTTTAATCCATTCTTTTTTTTCTAAAGAAGCCTCATTAAAGATACTATTCTACATTTTCAAGTTCTACATAACAATATATGGAAAGAAAAAATATCTGAATATTTCAGTGGAGAACTGAAAATATGTGTATCTAGTTCATTATTTGAGTGAATAAATATGATGTAAAATAAAAATCCACTTTCTATTCAGAGAGTTAATAACAGAATCTTATCACAATGTAACAGAGATATATTGACAAAAAAGTATCCTTTCTCTGATTTATCTCTACTCTGATTTTTAAACTAATATTGTAATATATATTAGCATTTCATAGTTTGCCAAATTCTTTATAGATATGGATATATTACATATAATGTATACATTATTTTGTATATGCATATATATTTAAATATATTTTTATTGATTTTAGAGACAGGAAGGGAGAGCAATAGCAAGATAGAAACGGATGAGAGAGAAGCATTGATTGGCTGTCTCCTGCATGCTTGTAGGACATCTACTTTATTTTTTGCCTTCTTAAGGAGTCTATATATTGGCTTGTAGTTTGTTTTGTTTTGTCTTGCTCTTCTCAAACTTACAGCATCTTTCCTTTGTCTTTTACAGCCATTTTAATCAAGATATTATTATTCATCCATTGCGTTTGTTCTTCATCTTTTGGTTCTAACCACCTTCTAATAAATAACATATGCTTCAATTTTTTACAGTCCTTATACTTACTAAGAATAACTAATTCTTCTTTCCCTGATATATACATGTAATATCTACATTGTTGCAAACCAACCCTTTAAAATATGTATATTTCCATATGTCCTTTGTAAGTATTTGTTATTTGCTTTTCTGGTTTTATCTTTGTATTTTTCAAATCCAGTCGTCTTTGTTTTGTTGTTTGTTTTTTCACTTTTGGTGGTTGTAGATTTTCTGTTTCTTCCCTAGCATAAAACTAGATGCATCCCCAGATTTCCATCCTTAGCCTTTTTTTTTTTTTGACCACTCAGAAATTTTAGTACTTTAACGTTCACTTTTGTATAGAAGTTTAGCAAGTCTCCATCTCTAGGCATAATCTTTCTGGGAAATGAATGCTCAATTCCAAGTGAATGGTATCCTACCAACTTAAATGCTAATGCCAAAATCAGCTATCACTACAGCCTGGCTCAATCCAAAATTATTTTGTCCTAAAAGTTACATACCAAATCTTCCCATTCAGCTCATAGACACAGTATTGGAATTATTTAAAGAAATGGATAAGCCTGGCCAGCATGGCTTATTGGTTGAGTTTCGACCTATGAACCAGGAGGTGACAGTGTGATTCCCAGTCAGGACACATGCCTGGGCTGAGGGCTCAATCTCCAGTGTGGGCGTGTGCAGGAGGCAGCTGATCAATGATTTTCTCTCATCATTGATGTTTCTATCTCTCTATCCCTCTTCCTTCCTCTCTGAAATCAATAAAATAAAAAAAGAAATGGATAAGATCATAAGAAACATCATGTATATAAGAAATGATGATGTCTGGGGCTTTAATTGTGTTGGCAATACATTCCAGTAGTTTGTCCACAGGTGATAAAAATAAGTCCAATATTTTCTATTAATTAGAAACAGGTCTTGACTTCTTTATGAAAGTACTTAATTGCTTAGTAATGATGTAAGTACTTATATTAAAACTAATATATAATATTTTTTAACATTTCATGTAAGAACATGAATGTAAGTACAAATTTTTCATAAGCTTTGTTGTGTATATGTACAATCTTAACACTGGCATAACATTTTTTTCTAATAAGCTTCATAGATATATTCATTTAGAAATATATGGTTACATTCTTTTTGAATTCTTTATCTTGGCTTTACAGTTTCTGGTTAATTTAAAAGGATCTATTTGTATGCTATTCTTGTTAATTATTAAAATTATTTATATTTTATTATTAAAACTAGTGTCTTAGAAATATTTTTGTTTTGTTTCCATATAGCTACCATTTTGGAATAGTGAACATAAACACAGTATAAATATAATGCACATTTATGGTTTTACTTTTTAGCTGTTAATTTTCAACTTCTGTGAAGCTTACTTTACATTATAATGTATATGTATATGTTCATGTTTACACCTGATCCAATATATACCTACTAAAGTACTTTAAAATGAGCAAGACATAATCAGGAAAGAGGGCTAATAATATTTATCTTGTGGTCTTCATGCAATTAAAAGGGAGACACATTCAGGAGCATTATTTAAGTTCTTTTCACTGATAACAAAATAAAGATAAGTCACTTTAAAACACTAGCTGTAGGGGTTAAAAGGAAAATGAGATTTGATGTCATAAAATGTAACATGACTTATTTCCCCTCTTCTCTTTTAATGATTGTCTCAACTATGAGGACCCAGCTTCTTTAATCTCTAACTCATTACTCATCCCCATGTATGGAAAGAAATCAGCCTGTAGAGTGAGAACAAAGTAAAATGTCAAGGTTAGTTTATTGGGAGATGTAGCTATTAAATAAGGTCAAGATTGTAAATGTAGAAAGTTAGCAAGTCTTATAAATAGCAGTATCAAATTGTGAGGCACTTTAACACAAAATTAGTATCACTGGGTACTTGTGTGCAATGAATGTTAGGACACTGGTATTTCTTGAATACTCAGTGTTGCTATTGGTTCAGATATTTTAATAAATGTTCAAGTTATTTGTGTTTTCTTCTTATACCATACCACATTTTTAAGATATAGGTTTGTGCTAAGACTCAAGTATAATGATCTGGTAACGATATGTAGTTGATGCTTTTAAAAATAGCATTTCCCATACACACAAAATTGTCCGACCTTCCCACTCCACAGAATTAATCATGCCATCTGTGCTCACATTGTATTTAATCATGCTACTAATATAACATTTTCACATCATATTATATTAGAGTTAGTTGTTTATTTCTTTGTCTTTTCTACAAAACCATGTCCTCGTGAGAATAGAGATATCTCATTCATCTCCGTATCTCCAGCATCTGACATGTCTCACACATACTAGATATTCAATAGAAAGTATCTGCATTAATTTGAAAAACAATTAAAGGAAATATTTTTTAATTAACAAAAATCAACTTTTACATAGCACTCCTAGTATGAAGCTTTATTGTTAAGTAGCAAAGAATTGTGAATGTAAAAAAAAATTAGAAGATTAACAACATCCATGTTCTCATTCCAGTTTAATAGAACTACAACTAGTCTTAAACATGCAATTTTAGCATTTGCTTGATCCAGTACCATCTTCAAAGTAATGTTTAAGTACATGAAGGCCAGAGAGGTATCCTTCACTCTTCTGACTTTTAGAATCTTGTTATGTTAACCCAATGGTTTTCCCATACCTGGAAATTCAAGCAGATAGTGATTATAATGTTAGAGAGCTTCTGGTATACATAAGTGGGTTAGGTTAGAATGGGAAAGTAATATAAAATCAAAGAATCTGGTCACTAGAAGATAAGTCTTGTTATTTTAACTCAAAATCACTTTCAGATTACATATTAGCAATTTAATTTGGTGATTTTCTTCTCCTAAGGAAAATTATGTTTTTGCTCTCTTCCCATTTATGACCCTATGAGAGGAAAATCCTACATTCTCAGTATAATACTTTCTCCATACTCCAAACAGTTTGCTTTGCCTATAATCAATAATCTCATATTTGCTTATTTTATATTGCATTCCACAAAGTCATATAATTTTATTTTAAGCACTGTCATATGTCTCTATAGACGTGACGACTTGATTTAAATTTGCCATGACAAGTTATAGAAGGGAGACTGGAAATATTTCTAGTGTTTCTCACAAATCAGAATTAGGGGCTACATCCTAACATCTTTAATTACGTAACATTTTATTCTCATTATGAAATTAAACATAAGAGTTAATTATTCTGCATAATGGCTTTAAAGTAGAAATGAGAATCAGTATATATTATATAGCTCATTGAAACTGACTAAATTATTTTTATACAGATTTTTTGTGTGTGCTTGAATCCCAAACTGGAGCAATACTGGAAGGAAGTCAGGATGTAATTAGGTTGGATATATGAAAAACAGATTGCATTGTTTCACATGCTGTGAACTGTGAACAATCCTCCAAGCTGTAAAAGACAGCAAGCATCAACAGTTTCCCCCCTGAAAACTCAACATTCTTTGACTTTTATGTATCACTGCATGGGGAACTGAAAAACACAGAGGTTCTACTGATACAACTATTGACCATAATGGCTGGGTTCGTTATCATGTATTAGCTTATGGCTTACTTCTGTAAAGATTGTTTTATTCTTAAAATCAATTTTGATCTTATTTGGAGAGTGCATGCTGGTGAGGAAAAAAATGGTGAGGAAGAAGGAAATGATTTTTTTCTCATTAAATTGTGAGTTTAGATGACTTAAAGATCTTTACAAGGAACCTATTGAATGATCTGTGTGGTTGTAGTCAAGAAACACATACAGTAATTTACATAATTCAAGCTATCACAAAGTTACCCCTGTGACTTTTTTTAAAATTTCTTTATTGGTTAAGGTATTACAAATGTGTCCTCATCCCCTCATTAACCCTCAACCTACTCCCCCCCCCACCCCCCACTCATGCTCTCATCTCCCTGTTGTCCGTGTCCATTGGTTTGGCTTATTTGCATGCATACAAGTCCTTTGGTTGATCTCTTCCCCTTACCCACACCCTCCCCTACTTTCCCTCTGGGGATTGATAGTCTGATCGCTGTTTCTCTGACTTTGGATCTGTCCCTGTTCATCAGTCTATGTTATTCTCTATATTCCACAAATGAGTGAGAGCTGAAGTTTTAGCCTTCTAGTGTTTTAGTTGGTATCATCACATTTCACTGTATGTATGCATCTTTGGTAGAATTAGGCCAAATTCATAGTAAGGTTGGAGGATTTGGTGATTATGAACATCTGATTGTAATTTACTATACGTACTTTTCTATTAAAATTAATATTTCAGTGAGAGGAATTTAATCAATGTTTAACACAAAATAACTACTTAGTAAATACACATACCCTGCATTCCACTGATTCTAAGACAGTTCCTCTACCTCTCCCACATCTCAAGATTGCTGAAATCATGACACATCTTCAAATCCACAGAATCTTACACTTGTGGTCAGACAGGCAGTAGTGATGACACTGTTGTGCTTATATGTGCATGTACAAACTTCATCCAAAATATTAATAATTTTCCTGAGTGGTGTGCATTGTTGAGTACAGGGATGGAGTTTAGTTGCCACTTAAAATGTCTACAATTATTACAATAATATGTAATTTAAAGTGAAATTAAGAGTATTTATATTCTCAGAAGACATGAAAAAAGAAAAAATGGTATAAATTTGATATTATTGCAACAAATGTTCAATATTGGAGAAATTAATATGCTTTCTTTCAAAACTATAACCAAGTATTTTATAAGACCTAACAAAGAAAGATACAATTAACTGAGGATGTGCTGTTAGTTACTGAAATATCTGTAATATAATTGTCTGACATTCCAGACAGTGTAAATGAACGCAATAGGCATTGGCAGATCCTTTGTAGAGCTGGTATTAAAAAACGTATATATAAATGATAACTATTACCAAGTCATTTTATAATAGTACATAGGGAGAATTTTTATCACTAGTAATATATAAGGAAGGTTCCATCTGGTGGTTAAAGAGTACTTTAGAATTTGTGGACTATGTAAAAGCTAAAATAACTGAACAATTCTCTATTGAAAAATTATGTTGAAAGATTATTATAACTCAAAGTAGTAATCTTTCCTTTTTACAATAGTGTAAAAATCCTCAGATATTTTTAACTTCCAGATATTTGGGGTGATTAATTTTGTACTTTATATTACATTTCTGATTAAGTATAAGTCAATGTCATTCATCACCTCTGTTACATTTGCTGGCCAGAAGTTTCTCTAAATTTGGAAATAAATATTTTCTCAGCTGGTATTATCTATTTAACCTTTCTAGTTGTTCTCCTAATCAAAGACAGCATAAAGTAGAAAAAGATAGAAAAAGAAAACAATAAGCCAGAAAACAATCAAATTGAGTGCTGACTTCTGTTATAGGAGTAGGTTTGACTACAAATGATAAAAAATACTAAATAACAGCTGTTAAAACAAGACAGAAACTGAATTCTGTCACACATTAATTTCCAGAGGTAAGTAATTCAGGGCTGGTGTGGAGTTCCTGATTATCACATTCCAATCCAGGTCCCTTCCACCTCATGGCTTAAAGTTTCTCTAGTTCCACATCACATCTCATTGGAGCCTATAGGAAAGAGGACAGGAAAGGAGAAACTCATATTCTTTCCCCTTTGGTCAGACAGGCTACCTTTTCCCTTTCTTCCACCCCCAATTTTAGGCCAGAACTAGGCAAGATATATGCCCCTAGTAAAGGAGGCTGAGAAATGTGATCTTTATTAGGTGCAGCCATCTAAAAAGTGTAGGTACTTTCAGCTAGAGAAGTACCTAGCTGAAAGTACTTACTGGAAATGCCAGCTGCCTCTGACTCATCCTCCCACCAATTACAGATCTTTTGGGAACCAGGAGAGCAATGGCACATTATACTCTCCAAGGAGAGATGACCTTTTGTCTTATGTGGCTTAAAATGTTGAGATAATACAAAATTAATTTACTATCAAGACTTAGTTATTCCTTACTTGTTTTTATGTGTTTTTTTATTTAATAAATATATATTAGTTATGAATTTTGTGCTTGGTACTTAAAGTACCACTTGTTTTAAACAGTTGCAGGATTACCATTCATTGTGAGGGATCCTCATGGTGTTGTGTAATGCACTAACCATGCCACTTTAAATCAAAGAACACAAATCTAAATACCAAACTGAATTTTAACTGGTTTCACTAAAATCTGCTTTTGATGTGAATAATCTAAATTCACTCTTTCTTATTCTGTAGCTATGAAAAAGTCTTACTTTGGTTTTAGGTCATAGAATCTTACCAAATGTAGAAGTGTCTTGCATCACTTTTGAGCAATACATTTTAAGTTCTTTGCTGTGGTTTTTTTATTCTTAGATCTGTAGGTTGGGAATCCAAATGTTTTTCCTTGTTGGCATATTATGTAGAAGACAATTTTTCTTAAGATGAAACTAGAGAAAGTTTCAGCACTTAGAAGTTTACATTGCTAAGTGTTGGACAGTGGCTGACTCTATGCCAGCAAATGAAGTGGCAGGTTTATAAGTATACATTGTTGATCAATAATGAATAACGAATAATTGCTTTTAAGAAGATCATTTTAAAATATTTAATCTTTAGTCTATAGTAATCTACTATTCTGGAAAAGATGCCTGAATTAAATGATTGATTAAACCAGTTATTACTTTAACAAATATTTTGTGGGGTTTTGTTCATTTTTCTGCAAAATTACATCATGTTTTTCTAAACTTAAACATTGATTTCTCTTTGATTGCTAGTTTTTAAACCAACATATTATATTACATAATAATAAAAAATATCTAAGTTATTACATCTTAGAAGAATAATGTTAATTAAACTTAACATACGTTTATCAATAATTTTATGCTTGGCAACTTCTACAAAAATGTAGAAGGAGTTTAGGCCTATCGTCCTCTAGAAAATGATTTTTTTCTGAATTGTGTACTGGAAATTAGGAATGGGTTGTTAGAGTAACAAGTGGTAAAATTTGAAATTATTAGGAAAGAATGAATAAGCAACACTAAGAGCAGGAGCTCTTCATCCTCAAAGCAATATATCCACTCTCCTAAAGTACTTTTGTGGTTTTTGTTAAACAATGTCATAGCTATGAGCCTCCTTCCATTAGGCCATTAGCCTATTTTAATGGTTAAGCTTAGATATTGAATGCAGTGCTATTAATCCTTGATAAACTCCTGTTTCATTGTCGTGATGGAACAGTGACATATTGAACAGAAAGATGCCATCAAATACATGCATGAGAAAGAAGTCCCTTTGATGTTCAAGTTACAACAAGCTCTGCAGCCCTGTACCTCTTTGTATGACTGTGCAGATCACTCCATACAGCGGATGACATGGAAGGCATTTTCCCTATTTTGGACCCACCTGCACAGCCTTCCAGGACATGGGAAAGAGCTGGGACCAATGAAAATCGTGATATGACATGAAGGTCCAATTAAGCACTTTGAGAAGCTCTTTTACCATTCTCATGACATGTAGTCATGAAACCAGAATTTTCGCAAAAACGAGAAGCAAGAGAAATTAAAAAACCTCTGTATGTCAGGGATGTGGCGATTCAAGATCAATTTCTCTGTTTGCTATCACCCTGGAAAGCCGATGTATAAACCTGCTTACAGTCTAGTTCTGAGTCCTACAATTGATTTTTGTGTTTTTGAAAGAACCAGCTAGAGAATCTTGGCAATTTCCCTGAGCGTGTTTGCTCTGGACTTTGATTCTAAAAGAAATTACTTCTTAGTAATTACGTTTTCTACTTTTGAGATTCAAAGTTAGATGGCGAATAAAATATTTATTTAGAACAGAATGTTACCACTAAAAATAAAAAAACTCCTAATTTATTTCTTCCTGTTGATTAGTACTTTAGACAAAATAAACTTACAAAAATATTAGTACCATTCCCTTTAACATTCTGATACATGTATATGTAGAAAGAGCAAGGCTTTGTACCTCTATAAAGTTTATCTTAATCTAGTAAAGAAATAGGCCCCTCTTTTCATATATACAGAAATGTTGTAAGGGAAATAGACCTTTGGGCAAATTTTAATGCTATATGTTGTGGTAGAATAATTTATCCTGTAATTTCAAGTGATAGATTTAAATTCTGTTGATTTTAATGGATTTGCCAGTTCAGCACTCTTTTCAAATGTTCATAATAATATTAAAATGTATATTTTATGTATTATTTTATTTATGTTGTATAAGGATGATGCCCATTGAATTAGTGTAATAAAATAATACCCTAGACCAGTATCATTAAAAAATTTGATATCATCCTTAGGTTTTGTATTTCATAGATATGGCATTATATTATGATGGTAAATCCTCCATAGTTGATGTACAGGGCTAGTCTCAAATAATTAAAATGATGTATGGCAGACATGTCTTCAGGGTTATAATTTGACCTGGAATGTATCTGTATGTGATCCGAAATAAATTATTTTTACAAAATATGCATCTAATTTCCTATAATAAAATAATACAATATAATCTAAGAATAAAGAAAAGTGTAATATGAAAAAATCATATTTGTGATACTGAATTAGAAAGAGGATTAAATGACATTGCTGACCTTAAAATATATTTTCTTTCTACCTTTTAAGGATCTTGTGTATATAATTCTCTGATGCCAATAATCTCTATAATATGGGTGTTTAGGAAGAGTGATAGGATGTTATAGTTCTTAAAATTTCCTTTTTGAGTCACACAGATACTAACGTTAAAGAGAGATATTACAGATTATATGCATGTTTTACTGACACTTTATGTTGCATTATGTTTGTATTGATTTTCAGAACATTGATGTACTGAAACTTTCGTGACTATTCTGTATGAAATTATTGCAAAGATATACAAGGAAAAACGTGTTTTGATTTGCTTTTTAATTATAAGGCATCCTAATATCAGTGTTACCTTGGTGACACAGACAAATTAAAAACTATTCATGTTCAATGATCTGAAAAATCAGACAAAAATTAATATCTCTGTTGTCTTACAGAAGTTCTTGCTTCTGTTATCTGAGGCACATAATGTTAAGTATATACTTAAAGCTCAATGTTAGTGAGTGGTTCCATCACTCACTAGCTTCATGACTTTAGAAAAAATATATCCATCCTCCTCCTCATAGAGTTCAAAAGTCATAGCCTAGACATGAATGTACTTTTCCTTTAAAAATGTATTAAATATTATTGGTGTACTGATAGGAATAATAAACAAGAGAGACATAATCAGTCATCAATAACCTTATACATAGAAAAACACTATAAAAATCAGGATCTCAAGCTGAGGCAAAACTATCCTACCATCCAATGCTAGAGTCATCAGGCATTTACTAAAAATCTGGATGTGATAAACCCTATAATCTGTAAACTATAACCTGGTACGTCAAAGTAACACCCAACAAAAGTGATAATTCCACATTGTCAATACTCAGTTTGATTTAATAGTGGTAATGCATGGAATTTTTGAAGCTTTAATTAGTATTTTTAGTTACATAAATGAAATATATTCTTCTTACTGATTCATTGCTAAGGATGTGTCTCATGAAGACATATGCATATGCCCTCCTAGACTGTAATTTACATTTTTAATATTTCTAATTTGCAATTAACACTCTCATTTTTCTTTTATTTGGGACTATATACTGAATCAGTACTCATAAAATTTAAAGAAAAAATCCATACTTTGTAATGTTCTTCCTAGAGTATATTATACTGTGATGCATTTTACTTTCTGCCAAAGCTGCTCTTTTTCTTTTCTTTTCTTTTTTTTTTTTACAGCAGAAGATAAATTGCTCTTTATCTCTGAGCACTGCCTTTTCACCATAGCTAGTGGGATTCAATACCACTGATTCTTTTTACAATCTTGGTTTAGAAAATTAAAGAAACGCAAGTAGCACTGCTGCAATTCATTTATGGCTAATACATCTTGTCTCGCTTGACTGAGGACAAGTGCCCTCCAGATTAAATTTTGCTGCTCAGCATCCTGCATTTTTATAAAATATAGTCCTTACATAGCTCCATGAATATCCCAAGCATGTGGTTTAATTTAAACCAACATGCTTGAGCCACCCATTTAAATAAAATGTTTGTACTGTTCCAAAACTATTTTTTAAGTGCAGCATTTAAAAATAAAATGAGCAAACACTATAATTTCAAACGAGCTGAAAGATCTATACTCAGTGGTAAGCTGAAAGATCTTCAGGGAGGGTTACCTGAGTTACCTCAGGGACTAGACTTTTGTTTCTGAATTTTGATTCGTGAAAGAGGCAAGTTGCACTGCAAGCTGGTGCTGCAAGTGACTGTACGTGCTGGACCCACCCACTCTGCTTTCCTAGCTCCTCACCAAAAGGGCAGAGATAAAGTTGACATGAATGGCTCAGCAAAACGTTACCTTTCCTCTGCAGTGTTCTATTTAGGCTGCATGCTGCCTGTTTTCAATCACAGTTCAAAGGTGGTCTTTTACATGAATGCTGACAA
This sequence comes from Myotis brandtii, assembly GCF_000412655.1. Taxonomy (NCBI): domain Eukaryota; kingdom Metazoa; phylum Chordata; class Mammalia; order Chiroptera; family Vespertilionidae; genus Myotis; species Myotis brandtii. The sequence goes on along the minus strand of NW_005363836.1, from coordinate 2,285,401 downwards.
ACTTTATTTATAAAATGATTATATGTGTGTGAGTTTGAAAAAGGTAAATAAGATAAAAACTGATTTGAGAATTTTTTAAACAGTCCCCATTAGGGAGTTGTTTATCGTGACTATACACATACCATTTGAATATGTGTGTGTGTGTTTTTTAAATAAGAAACATCCTGATGTCTAAGGAATCATTTTAAACTTTTATGTGCTTATGAAAACAAACCAGTTGAAATAAGCATCTGATTCTACAAGTTTCTCTTTCATGTATGTGCCTGTGTGTGTGTTTTTTGGTCTCCACTTAATCCATCAGGTATTGCCTCAAAATGGTAACAGTTAGCTTTAGAAATTATCCATGGACTTTTGACCACATAGAAACCATGAAGAGATAAACCAAAGGACTTATACGCAAGCATATAGGCCTAACCAATGGACACAGACAGCCGGGGGGTGAGGGCATAAGTCGGGGGGTGGATAAGGGGTAACGTGGGGATAAGGACACATATGTAATAACTTAATTTAGAGCATGTTAACAGAATATTACGCATACAGAACCTTGTATGTATGTTGGCAGTTTTAAGGAATCACATCAAATGATCTGTATGCACAGGAATTTGTAGTTACTGAGTTATCATGTAAACCTTTACTGGCTCTTAAGTAAACGTTTACTAAAATGGAAAAACCTGTAAAATTAATTGAATCACTGTTTATACATACTTGAGAGTGTCAAAGCCAGCAAAATGACAAAAAAACTATACGTAGCAGAATCTATACGACATAGAATCTAACTAGTAAATGCAGAATAACTGAATGAGTTGAAGGGTTTTAATCATTGCCTACTATGTATTGTCATATATTAACATTTAAATGAATTTTTATAAAAATAATTAAGTAGTTATATTGCACCTAATAGGAGTGGCAGGTATTTCCAAAGAGTAGTTTAGTGACTCTAGGTAGTTTCATCATTCATCATTATTATTTATTCAGTTATATTAGCAGACATATACTTTCTTGCTTATATAAAAACTTTAACCAACATGTTAATTTTGTGACATAACATTTGATCGATATGTTCTAGTAACATCGTCCTATATAATAAAAGGCTAATGTGCAAATAGACCGAGTGGAAGAATGACCGGTTGTTATGATGCACACTGACCACCAGGGGGCAGAAGCCCTGAGCTAGGCTCACGGCTGGTGAGTGCAGCAGTGGTAGCGGGAGCCTCTCCCACCTCTGTGGCAGTGCTAAGGATGTCTGACTGATGGCTTAGGCCCACTCTGCTAAGCTGTCAGTCGGACATCCCCTGAGTACTCCCGGACTGTGAGAGGGCGCAGGCCAGGCTAAGGGACATCCTCGAGTGCACGAATTTCGTGCACTGGGCCTCTAGTAGAAAATAAAACTAAATAGAAACAAATATTTAGGAACACCATTTTTTGTTGGCAAAAAATAAAAATGTGTGATTATTCTGCATATGAGTTACCAAAACTATTTTTCCAGTTTCAATACAAAAAAAAGTAAGTATCTGAATAAATATTCAGAAATGTAAAGTCATGTTTCCATTTAAGTTGCTCAGTTAAAGGTAATTCCTTACTAATTATCAGCAAGCATTTTCCATATACTTAGCATTTATCAAGTCATTTCAAATAAATTATATACAACATTCTCACAAAAACTTGCATACAGTTATATTATTTTCCATAGAAGTAACCACACCCGTACACATATACAGCTGAAAATAAGAAAATGAACATGATATTTGGCATAGATACATCATATGTCCATATATTCTGACTCTATTTCTCCTCAGTTTATACTTAATATAGCTATATTTGAACAATGAAATTAAAATTTCCTAATCATGTATAATTTATATTGCCAAATGTGCCAATATTTTTTTATTAACAGAGCATTCAAAACTTTAGTTATGTTAAGACAAAAATTCTAAGGCTGCCTGGTCAGTGTCGCTCAATGGTTGAGTATCTATCCATGAACCAGGAGATCACAGTTCGATTTATGGTCAGGGCACATGTCCAGGTTGCAGGATTGATCCCCAGTGTGGGGTGTGGAGGAGGCAGCTGATCAATGATTCTCTCTCATTAATGTTTCTATCTCTCTCTTCTTCTCTCTTCCTCTCTGAAATCAATAAAAATATTTTTTAATAAAGAAATGGGAAACTTTGCTCCTAAAATAATTCTAAGGCAATGACTTCTTAATGCTGTGAATTAAAGAAAGAAGTAAATGAGGGATAAGAAAAGAAACAAGAAAAAAGGAGAGAAGAACTGAAAAGACAGTCATTGTATATTACCATCTGACAGTAAAGACCGAGATAAGGTTTTTTAAATCAGAAAGACCTGACTTTGAATCTTTTCTCAACCTCTAAATGACTATATGCTCTTCATCAGAAGACTTGAGGAATACAGTCTTGTGTCATGAACAACATAATGGCAGTTCCTATTATATGACTGTCATTATTATATTTATCTGCTTTATAGAAAGAACATTTATACAACATGAAAATAAACATATCTCAAGCAATATAACACCTACCTTCTTATGCAGGCTATAATTTATGGTTTCACTAATCTGATCAATCTAAACATCATTTCTCCAGGGCCTATTTGGACCTCAATAATACTAGTCACTCCATATATAGAGATAAATGAAATGCATTTAAGCATTGAAGAGCTTATTTTCAAGAATGAAAGACTTATATACAGAGAGGGGAGTATAAGACAACATTATTTTGGGAGTCCAGAACAGATTATAAGTACCACAGCATAGGGAAGTCAAGAAAATTTTAAAAATCTGATTACTGCCCTGTCGAGTATGCTCAATGGTTAGAATGTTGGCCTCTGCACTGAAGGGTTTTGGGTTCTATTCCTAGTCAAGGGGTCAAAGGCATATCCCTGATCCCAGTTGGGCCACAATCAAGAGGCAACCAATTTATGTGTCTCACATCAGTGTTTCTCTCTTCTCTTCCCTTCCCTTCTCTTCTCTCTCTCTTTCTCTCTCTCTCTCTCTCTCTCTCTCTCTCTCTCTCTCTCTCTCTCCCCTTTCTCTTTTTCTATCTCTCTTTCCTTCCTCCCCTCCCCTCCACTGTCTAAAAATCATTGGAAAAAATATCCTCGGATGAGGATTAACAACAACAAAAAATCTGATTACTGAGCTGAGCTTTAAAAGATGAATTGGAACTCTCTGGAGTATGAGATTAATATGAATAAATCTAAAGAGGTGAGAAACAGCTTGATATTTCAATCTCTTCAGTTGTATATTACAGCAAATGAAGTGTGATGGAAAGGTAAAGGAAAAATTGCTACATTGAACAGCTTTTGGGAGAGAACATTCCAAGAATGAGTATATAGCACAATAACATAATTATGTATTTAAAGGAAAGATACACACATAGAATTTTACAATGTGACAAGACGTAAATTTACCTTTCAAACATAGATACTGTTTTTGAAGCTGAAAAATGAGATGGTGGGCATCAAGCTGGCAGTTGGCAAACTATTGAAATTTGCAAATGTGTTACATTTATAAAATATATTTTCATGTCAAAAATTTGAGGCAAAGACTCTGTGCCTAATGAACATATATTTATATATCTAAGAGCGGATATTGAAGAAAGAGTACATGTTGAGAATTAATTCCCTTCCAATTTTGTTTCTAACTGCTATCTGGGGCTAGTGCTAACCCCTTCAATGTTGAAGTGCCTATCCTGACTTGATGGCCTGACTATTGTTTAAATAAAATCAAAATAATAATTTAATTCTGGTTATAATAGTAGAAATGTAGAGCTCAGGAAAGTTGTTTGTAAATCCATATTTAATATTACTATGAAGCAGAAGGGTGACAGCTAAGTTTAATATGCCAACCGTTGTTCTTTGTGATCTGTGTGTCTCATGGGTAAATATGTACAATTTGCAAACATTTCCTAGGATGAGTAATAATAATTGTATAGGACTCTTGCTTAAGCAAAAAGCTACAAACACTATCTCAGATAAATTAATCTTTAAATTAAAGTCACTGAAAAACCTCATTTTTGAAAGTATAGGCACTGGCCCAGCTGGTGTGGCTCAATGGTTGAGAGTTGACCCATGAACCAGAAAATCATGGTTTAATTCTCGGTCAGGGCACATGGGTTGTGGGTTGTGGGTTCGATCCCCAGTAGGTGGCATATAGGAGGCAGATGATCAATGATTCTTTCTCATCATTGATGTTTCTATCTCTCTATCCCTCTCCCTTCCTCTCTCTGAAATCAATAAAAATATATTAAAAAAATATAAGTACAGGCACTGAAAGGAAGAATGTGATTTATTTTATTCCAATTAATGAATTATTGCCAAGAATTAAGCAATGACAAGTCCACAAGGGACGTGACATGAAGGCAGCTAAAGTATTAAATATAAAGAGTATGAAGATTTAAAAAAGATGTGCCATTGGTGGTCACATTGAAAGATAAACTTATGACCATCGTTATTGAGAAAAATCCCTAATGCTTGATCTCTCTAAGTTCATAATTTACAGAATAACTGACCCTTTCCAAAGGTTCATCTTCCTAAAATAGTTTGGCTTCGAAACTTATGCCACTTTCAAGCACAGGTAAAGATACAGCTAGAGAATGGCATGAAGTAGCTAGTGTGAGTCTCTTCATATTCATCCCAGAGAGCAAATATATCAGCATCTAACATCAGTTTAACATTCCTTTGGCTCAAGGAACCAAAACTGTTCTGAGCCTTAGAATGATTTTTAAGTGCTTGATAGTATTAAACTCGATGCAACTCTTCTGTATGCATTGACTAAACTGACCAGTGTAAAATGATCAGTAGGAACATTACATGAAGCATATAATGCAAATAAGGATATATATCATAGTGACTAAGACTTTTCCTACATGTCTGAATTTCAGTAGTGGCTCTACTACCTCTCAATTTCTTTAAGTCTCAGTTACCTAGTCCTCAAAATAGAAGTTAAAAATGCTAACTAACTTAACTGGATTGTGATGAAGACTAAATACAGTCATGCATGGAAAGGTCTTAGTGCTCTACCTGGTCTATGGTTCAGTAAATGTTTATTGTTGTTATTATTATTCCTTTAAAATATACTAGCTTTGAGTTGTGTGGAGGCTAAAAATATTTTAATACTTTACCGCCCACCTTCTAAATTCTTCTGGCTGGGCTAATAACCAAATTAATAGAGTCAACTTAATAGCAGAAAGTCAAAGTTTAATTCCAAGTGCATGGGGAATTAACATGGAGATGATAAATCCAGTGAGGCAACATTGGGTATTTATGACATTTTGGACAAAGGAGAAAAGGTGGGTAAGGGGGTCTTACATTTCAGAAGCGAGAATGGGCGATTTACAGGTAGTTGAGGAAGAGCTGAACACACATGGCAGAACAATCTTTGCTGGACTCAGAAACAGTGGGGCACAGGGAGTATCTAGCTCACAGGCAGCTTCCTGAAGCCCTTTATGTACAACACGTAATTTAAATTAGGCGAAGGCAGCATCCTAAAACCTCTTTCCTGGAACAGATTTCTCCGTCTGAATCTCTTGGGTAGGAAAGGGGGGAGGGTCAAAGGTTGTGCGTCCTTTGTTTCTTAAGAAACATCTTAAAATTAATATCCCAAAAAGCAATTTCAGGGTGGCAGGATGCTGGTCCCTTCAATTGTGTATTACGTGGCATGTTTAAAAAATAATATTTGGGTGTGTTATTTTTTTTTGTCCTGGACATTCCGTAAAGAATAAAAAGTAGAAGAAGAAGCTCAAAATCTTACAGCCTGAATCCAAGAAAACGTAGTAAAACCTAGACTCGTTTGTATTATCAGTTGTATGTGGGGAAGCATGAGATTGGGTTGGAGGAAATTCTGATAAACAGGGCAGGCGGCCTTCCACGCACTTCGCTTTTCTCGGAATATCCTTCTTACAAGCTTTCCAACCAAGTCTCATGCTTCCCCATGGGAGACCTAGGGGAGTGTCGAAGGTGGTGCCCCTAAGGTTGTAAACTGTGTATATAACATTCAAGAAAGTTCTGAGACCAAGTCTTTGGTTTAATTGGTCAAATCAAATAAACTGATAATTAATTTAATAAGTAAACCTTGAATACTTGAGATGATTTTAATACTGTGTTACGAACCCTCCTATATTATTTTAATTAGTATTTTCAAGAAAAAAATCTAATATAAATTAAACAAAACTTAGTGTCTCTTTTGAGACAAAAAATGTAGAGCTTGCTGGTAAAGTTTTGAAGGGTAAGAAACTTTCTATTAAAGAATGAGCTCTATAGATGGGGAGAAATCTCAGCTGATAAATTGCTAAGGGTAAGGATAAACCCCCAATAAAGAAAGCCCTCCTCCGGCTAAAGAGAAAAGCACTGGGAACTAGACACCACTTCTTTGGGAAAGGGGAAGAATATATTTTAGTGCATTGCGATTGGCTAGTTAAAAAGACAGCATCCTAAATTCAGAGTACTAAGCCATAGTAGTGGTTGCTTTTGAAGCAGTGAAAGAAAATAAAATTGGCCTAGATTTTTTTTTCATATTGAATAAAGTTGGAAAGCACTTCACCTACAAGAGAGAGAAAGGATAAAACAAAACATAATAAAAACAAAAACAATGTGGGTATCACTTCCCTCTTGTTGCGAATGCAGATCCCACAAAACACTCCCCAAGGAGTACTACCAGATGACTCATGACAGTCTTTGGCAAAAGATTTTATAGTTTTCAAAGTTCAGTGTTTTATCTCATTGAATTCTCAACTAACCCTATAAGGTTTTATTATTCCTATTTTAAAGATGAGGAAGCACATTATTAAGACAGAACAGGATGCAATTCCTCCAAGAGTAAAACATATAGAATTGGAAAGCTTCAGATTAAGAGAAGATTTTTACTGCTAATTAGTTTTTTTGGTTTTGTGAGTTTATGCAAATGAACAGAAAGAGTCTTAAGCCTCATCTATACTAATAAAAGGGTAATATGCTAATTAGGGCAGAAGTCTTCTGGACATCCATCCAGACATCCATCCAGACAAAGCCCCAGCGGCTGCGAGGCCCGGGGCTCAGGCAGGCATGAACCCCGGTGGTTGCAAGGCCTAGGGCTCAGGCCTCGCAGCCACCCCGGCCAGCAGTGGCAGCAACAGCGGGGTGATGGGGGCGGTGCCTTCCCCTGATCAGCCCGGTCACCTCCCACAGAGGGAGGCCAGACTGCGGCTTAGGCCTGCTCCCTGTGAACGGAGATAAGGCCTTTAAAGAGGTAATTAAGTTAAAATGAGGCTCTGGGATTTTGAAGCAAAGCCCTAACAATCTCTGTTTATAACTACTATATATATATGCAAATTGTCCCCTCGGGAGTTCAATTGGGAGACTGGAAGTTTAGTCACTCACTATGACGTGCGCTGACCACTGGGGGGGGCTCCCCCGGGGGGGGGGGGCATGGAACAAAGGAAGGCCCCGGTCAGCAGCTGGAAGGCCTAGGGACCCTACCTGTACATGAATTTTGTGCACTGGCCTCTAGTTATAATGATAAAATTACTTCAGCTTGTCTCAGTTCTATGTCTAGTAAGTAGCAAAATTGAGACTTTAGCATTGGTAGAGTGTCATTCATCTCAGTCCCCTTCCCTCTGTGTTGCTGCCCTTCTTGAATGGCTTAAGACAGTGGTTCTCAACCTTCCTAATGCTGCGACCCTTTAATACAGTTCCTCATGTTGTGGTGACCCCCAACCATAAAATTATTTTCATTGCTACTTCATAACTGTAATTTTGCTACTGTTATGAATCATAATGTAAATATCTGATATGCAGGATGTATTTTCATTGTTATAAATTGAACATAATTAAAGCATAGTGATTAATCACAAAAACAATATGTAATTATATATGTGTTTTCTGATGGTCTTAGGCGACCCCTGTGAAAGGGTCGTTCGACCCCCAAGGGCTTGCGACCCACAGGTTGAGAATTACTGGCTTAAGATATACAGTATTTTAGGCAGGAATTTATACAATATCTAAGATGAACCATTCTTAAGGATACAAATTCTCCAATGAAAGCCACTTTGATTGAGTAGAGAACAGAATGAGTGGAAAACAAGATTATGGATATTCAAGAATCCTATTGAGAAGCATTTATACATGCTTTTCTGTGAATAGAGAAAAAACTTGAAATAGAATTTGATTATAGCTAACGTTTCCCAATTCATGTGGGAAGTTGAGAGAATGGTGTGCTAAATTTTAGCTAGTTTGGGACAAATCAACAGATGGCAGAATGGTCTCAACTTTGTTAGATGAGATGTTCCAAGTTAGCTTTGGAGAAGAGCAGCTTCTTCTAGAAAGATGTTTTATTGCTGAGTGAATTTAGATCTACTATTTTTTTTTTTTACTAAGAGAAATTTCTTGGGTTGCCAAGTTACAGAATGAGTAAAAATTAACCATGTCTGATGATCTGGAAGGTCATAACTAGCATTTAGTAAATGTTTTTATCTTCTGTATTTCATATGAATTCAGATATAAAGAATGAAACCACACAATGCCAGAGTAGAGCATTTATTTTCCCATTTAGGTGAATATAGTGTGTATGTAACAGTTAAGTGATACAAAGGTTGTATGAATCATCTCAGTTGGTTTGGATATAGAAAGACTTACCATAAATGTAGGTCTTTAGCACTTCTACACTTACTATACAGCTGAGCAAAATTTAGGGAACACCCAAATAGTAATTTAAGAATTATTCTCACCAGATATGCGTTCCATCTTAGATTTTGACCTAATCAAAAATTAGATTGGATTTTTTAAAAACTTAGTTTCCCCCCTCCCCCAACCATGATGGTGACATCAAGTAGAAAATACAATGTTAATGGTAGAAGGCCCTGTTCAATGCATGGAGACAACTCAATTAATTCCTTTCCATCTGTGCAGTTTTTATCCTACTTATCACTCAGCCATTCTACAGCTCTCCTGGGAAAAGGCAGCTCTTATTGTTCAGTTCTCAGACCCTGAGCAAGTAATTGCTAAGTTTATGAAGTCAGTCACAAGAAGTGTATTCATATTTGATTGATTGCTCTGAAGAGTTCAGCTCATGGATTAGACCATATTTTGTTGAATGATTATGTAGAAAAACTGACTTCCCCTAAAATTTCCTTCCAATAGCAGCAAAAAATCTGTCCTCTCTATAAAGTCTGAGGTTCTTTCCTTAACCAGTTGTTCAGAGGGAAGGGGCATTTATCTGTCAAGAAAAAGTTTGAAGAAAGTAAATCAATTAAAATTTGCGGAATCATCATATATGTTGTTTTTTATTACAGCTCAGTTTAGGTCCTCTGAGATGCAGTCATCAACCCAGGGTTGGATGCATGATGCTTAAAGAGACAACAATTGAGAAAGATAAAGGGGAGGGAGTGGCAGTAGAAAGGAAGAGCCTTCAGACACTGACACAGTCCTGACATCTGTGGAAGGGGAGATGGAAGGAAGACAGATGGAGGAAGAGCCTCCGAGTACAGCACAGTTTGAAGACAGTCTTGACCTTGACTGCATGTCCCTGAGCCAAGGTCAAAAGAGACCCCTGACAGTAAGAAATGGCCAAGCTCTAGTTCCCCCATGCTTGGTCATTGACTGGAAGAAACGTGGGATAATTTGGCCTTGGAATAAATACCATGATGATCTGAAGGCGCAGAGCTGGGAATTGTCACTTAACTATACTCCCTGAAGCAGAACCTCTAAAAGGGAGGTTTGAGGGGCCCACCTTTTCCACCTTCATGCAGTTCTTTAATAAGAATATTTCTCTTTAATCTCATTAACCACTTGATGTATTAAAAGAGGGAGCACTTACCTTTAAAATCATTATGCCAATAACACTAAATTATGAGGCAGCAAACCTAGATTTTGGTCTTGCTTTTAGTCGTTAGTTGCATGACCACTATACCATTGTCTGCCTGAATTTTTTTCTCTATAATATTTTATGAAAATGTTTTGTTTCCATTTTAAGGTAAATATAAAGTATCACAAAGAGGACTATTCTTTTAGGCCACAAGCAAGTCTCCTATTGGTCCTCTTCTTTTATTAACCATATATGTTTAACTATCTTTAATATATAGATAATGTAGCTGTGTAGTTGTTATTCTCAAAGTCATTTAAATTCAGACCATACACAACAAGATATTAGTTTTAAAGAGTGAATGGTATATTTAGAAATTTGGATATAGATTCCTACTTGGGAAGTTTCTTCATAAGAAGTGCATTCTTTACTACAACATTCAATTTGGAAATAGAAACTACAATCTTACCTTTTGACTGAAAAGCAGAATGGCTTATCTAGCCCTTTATACTTAATTTACTTATATAATTTTATTAAAATTTATTGAACTTTTCTTATAAAACCATTCTTATATTCTGGAAGGACAAATTTAAAACTAAATAATGTTTTAATACTTATTGAGCACATACTATGCAGTAGGCACTGTTCTGAGCATTCCACAGGCATTTTACTCCTAACTCCCCTGTTGTGGTTAGTTATTGCTATAACAATTCAGTGTAGAAATTAACTGCAGAATCTCAGCAGCAGTCAAGAATAAGTATATGTTTAAGCTACAAATCTCCAGAAAGTTTTTAAATTGTGGCTTTGGAGGCAGTTGAAGTGTTGTTCTGGTTTCAGTTTGGTTCATTCACAGATCAGTGGTTGTGTGGGGGATGCATCTGATTCATGTACCTTTAATTTTACTTCTGGGATCAGTGGACTGGCCTGGGCAAGAGTGCAAGAAATGCCCAGCTGGTGTGGTTCAGTGGTTAAGCGTCAACCTATGAACCAGGAGGTGTCGCGTTTCAATTCCCAATTCCCAATTAGGGCATTTGCCTTGGTTGAAGGCTTGGTCACCAGTGTGGGGCTTGCAGGAGGCAGCCAATCAGTTACATTTTCTCATCATTGATGTTTCTATCTCTCTCCTTCTCCCTTCCTCTCTGAATTCAATATATATATGCAAGTAGGTAAATGAAATGACTGAAGGCATTATAAAGTCTTGGATCAGAGCTAGCACACTGTCAACCTCATTTTATTGGTCAATACAAGCCCAGAGTAGTCATGATACAGGGAAGTGAGCCATGTCCACAGTGTATAGTCTGCAAAATTACATGGCAGATTGTGTGACTGTATGGAGGGATGAGTTATTGAGACCAATAATGCAAAATAATACATATGCTAAGAGACAAATAATTTTCTCATCTCCATTTTACAAATGAGGAAACTGAGACACAACAATTTAAAAGCCTCCCCAAATTTCAGGAACCTTATATATAGTTGAAGATATGATGTTAGTATAACTTCACATAAACAGAGCATGCAGGTAGTATATGATTTAAGAAAAAAATAGATTTTCAATTTGCTATTGAAAATTTGCTATTGTGGCATAGAAACATAGTCACTATCATGGGATATAGAGCTTGAAGCCGACTGTGAAATATGGCTAGAATTTGCATAGTCAGAGAAAATCAGTGATGGCATTTGAGATAAAAAGATAGTGGAGTATAAACAGTCATTATGTACACATGCTTGGAGGACAATGAGGAGACCAGAGCCAGTATAATGTTTTTAAAAAGAGACAGACTATTTGATTGTAGAAACCAGGGTCAGTGATTAATCTGGCCTCTTGGAAAGCACTGAATGCTATAACCAGCCTGATGGCTATTATTGGGCATAACTGTAATGTTAGGAAGCCCAGATTTAGGTGGTATTTTTTTTTAAAGGAAGAACTATGTGAGATACATTGAGAATGAAGAGTAAATAGACCTGCTAACTTATCCCAGAATGGGGAAAATTCTGGAAATAGTTAAGTTTAACCTCAAGGTTTGGAGCCTGAGCATAGTGAAACTATCACTCAAACAGGAATATTCAGGCGAGGGTCTGGGCTGGTCAAGAGAAAGATACTGATTTTGGTTTTGGGGGGCTGTTGAGTTTTAGATTAACAGTAGGGTAATATAAAAATAGAATTGTCCCAAAGAGAATTAGAAATTAAGAGCTGGAGTTCATAAAGAGAAGGATAGAAGATTTAGGCATCATTTGCCACGTGGTGAGAGTTAAAACTATGAGGTAAATATTGGATGTTTGATAAGTGGGAAAGAGATCTGGGGGTCAGGAATGAAGCCTCAAGCACAACCTGCATTTGGGAGAATGAGGAAGATGAAGAGAATGACCCTAAAAGGAGCAGAAGGGTGGTAATCAGGACACCAAGAGCAGAAACAGAAACTAAGAGCAAATACATTTTTAAATGTGTAATTTCCTGAAATACTGCAAATGCATCTAAGAAACAATATTGACTTTTTGAGGGTATTGTTGACCTGAAAGAACCCTCTTTCTAGATATATGTTTTGAAAGAACAAAAGAATAAGTGATTATAGAAGATGTAAAGAAAAATAAAGTAGACCATTCAAAAGTCTAGAAATGAATAAACTAGAACAGTGGTTACCACAGTAGAGACTGGGGTCAGTAGTTTGTTCTAAGAGGAAGAGAAGGGATAAGTCTTTGAAGATAGTTTCATAAGGAGAATTTGAGTGTTTACCCGACGTTTACATATTCTTGACATTACTTTTGTGGTAAAGAGGAAGATCAACACTCATGTATGCAAAAATATCCAGTGTTGTTCATTATAATCTTGGGCAAAAGAAAAGTTACTTGAAGCAATACATATCATAGTGATAACAGAATGGATTTGAAGTTTAATTAGATTATGTTTTACATCATGTGTTGGTTATCTATCAAAACTTCAAATATAGTTCATATAGTAGTATATCACTTACTGTAAAATTATAAAAATGTAATAAGTCAAGATTATTTAGACTATATCTAAAATAACCAGAAAAACCTTCATGTAAGCATCCTGCAATCCCTATTAGTTTGCCTTTCTATTCTTTACATAATTAAATCCACAAATATTGTCAAGTCTTGTTATAGGTGCTAGAAATTATGTGTAACCTATCACTTTTCCATAATTATTACATATGTGAAATATATGTTTTATATACACACAAACACAGAGCCAAATAGGTTCACAAATGATATATTTATTTAATTAATAGTGCTCATAATTAAATAATTGAATTATCTGCACACCATTTTATTGAATGAACACACAATGTTTTTGAAGTAGATTAGTACTTACAGAAGTTGTACTTTTCAATTTTCATGTGTACCTTTTTTCATTTAATTCTTGGTGTAGTATTTTAAATGCTGAGGCAGTAGTCATTTCAGCTACTAAAAACTTTTAATTCAGATCATACATCATTAGTGTGTAGACTTTCTGTTTTTTGAGCTAATGCAGTTGAGATGATGATGATGATGATGATGATGATGATAAATACAATGCTAGAACCTCTTAGAAAATCCTATTTCTGATGCATTTTAACAACACCGTTCTTTGTTCTATTTCATCAGGTAGCTGAGTAAATCATATGCAAAATTTCAGTGTATCTTGTATCTGGCACGATAATAAAAAATGTGACCAACACATCTAATAAGCTGATAATTTTTAGAGCTAGGGATTCCCCTAACACACAGGAGAAAAGCAGTGTCACAACATTGCTAGACACAAGCTAAGCTAGAAGGGCTGTAAGAGCCCTCAAGCCTCTGTGAGTCATTGGTGTCCTGATTTAGCTACTTGTTCATGCCAGCTGTCAAGCAGAATCCATAGAGGGCAAGGGAAGTGCTGTGACAAGGTGCCACTGAGAGGAGAATTAATTGGGATTCTGCAAGTTAACAATGTGCGAGTTTCAGAGAAGTGGACTAGCTAATGGGATGCTCTATCTTTAGGGAATGGCCATAAAAGTCAGAAAATACAATTGGGTATTGATCCCAAATTCAACATCTTTGATTTTTCAAAAATAAAATTAATTGTCGAGAATAAAAGAATAGAGGAAAGAGTGGTAACTATTTTAATTAAACTTGATAAATTGTTCTCTTTAAATACCTCCCCCTAAAGTATGGGCAAAAACAAAGTTGGAAATAGAAAATATGTGTGCAATATCCTTGACTCCAGTTTCACCCTATTAAATAAATTCTTTGTATTGTAATTAAAAACACACACCCCCTCTCCTTTTAAAGACTTTTGAGAACTAGGTTAATACTCTCCTTCTTAATTTTTAAGATGCTGAGTTTCTAGAAAGGTATGACTTTCTCAAAGCCCATAGCTAGGATCTGAAAAGCAGTAAGCTATGCTTCATCTCAGCGTCAGTGTGCCCTTCTCAACAGACCTCATTATCCTTCCTTGCACTGTATGCATTGTAGGTATTTTCTAGTGATTGAGAAATAACCTGTGAATGTACTGACATTTTTAGAAGGCGTGGTGGAGGGGGGATGAAGAAGGATATTGTACAATTACATTAAAATAGTGTGGGATGTGTGTGTGTGTGTGTGTGTGTGTGTGTATGGGGAGAGGTTTGTGTTTTTATCCAGAAGGTCAGAATATTAATGGTTGGTAAGGAAATAAAATAGATAATATTAGTAAGCTTTATGAAGACATTATTACTTTCATATACTATTAGCATTAATATTAAAATTATAATTAATTTATATACGAGAAAATAATTCAAAACATGTAATTATGTATGTACAATGATATTCAATGTAGTATAATAAAATATTGGAAATAAATGAAATGAGTGTCCAGTGATAGGAAAATGGTTCATCTGTGGTATACTAAAAGATTAAAATGAACTTCTCTCACCCTAGGTGGTTTGACTCAATGAATAGAGCTTCAGCCTGGGGACTCAAGGGTCCCAGGTTCCATTCCAGTCATGGGCACATGCCTAGTTTTGGGCTCAATCCCCATTAGGGGGCGTGCTGGAGGCAGCCAATCAATGATTGTCTTTCATCATTGATGTTTCTACCTCTCTCTCCCTCTCCCTTTCTCCTTGAAATCAATAAAAATACATATTTAAAAAATGAGCTTCTCTCATTGCTTCTCAACCTCAGTTGGTGGCACTCATTGGAGTAAATTTAGCTAGAAACTAGACATTGTTATTACTACTCCTATTTTCTCACTCAGCATATCACACCCTATATGCCTGGGTTTGAATCTGGACTTTGCCTGTTGCTAACTGTACCATGAAAAAAATTTTATGTCTTCTCCATACCTCAGTTTCTTTTTTTCTGGAATAAACATAATAGGAGGACCTAACTCATTAGGTTAACCAAGATCATATAACTGTAGCACTTCAATCAGTGTCTGACGGATAATAGCTCTTCAATCAGCATCATTTTTCACTATTGTGAAGATGATGGTATAATCCTTTAATCATTTCATTTTATATGCAGAATGTTCATTAAATCCATCTTACAACTGACTTTTAACTGTTCCTGAACTTTGTTTCTTTTCCCACTGAAGTCCAGCTCCTAACGTGTAGCTGCTAAAATGATCTAAGTTTGGCTATTTCATTATCTGCTTAAAACCTCTCAGTAGTCTTCCGAGTTGTATATGTCAAGGTATGGAGGCCTCCTTAGATTGTCTATGCTTACAATTGCAAATTCACTTATTGCCACTCTGCATCATAGTTTATGTTCTCGCCATTACAAAGTGTTTATTCTTTTTCTTGTAGAGTGACAAGCTATTATTCTTAAGCCAATGCTTTTATCTATATCTCCTTGCCTCGGAAGACTCACCTATACCCACTGTTGACTGATTAACTTCCACTCATTTATTAACTATTAGCTAACTGAGTTTAAATGTACCAAGTCTGGACTTAGCCTACACAGTTCTTAATGATTGACGACAATATTATCCTCACATTGCAGATAAATTCTCAGAAAGTCTAAAAAATTTGCCAAAGCTGAGTGAACTCTTGCCTTCTCCTTCTGTGCTTTTTTTATTCAATATCCCACACTGCCGCCCCTGTTTCATGGTAATGCAATAAAACACAGATTTAAAGCTGTAAAAAGACTTTCTTTTCTATTTTTAAAAGTTTTACATAGAATAACTTCCTAGCCTTTTGATCTATTGACATTAGGGTGTGAACTTATTACATCATTTGGAAAAAGTTAACGTGATTTAAAATAAATCCACTTAACTTAGTAGATTCAAAATGTATTTGTTCTAATTTAATTCTAGACACTTGACTGGCTAGGTGGCTTGAGGCATGGTGGTGAATCTTTAAGGTCTCAGTTAACTCACCTGTAACATAAGATTTAAAAATGCCAGTGGAGCAAAACTATGGGAACAATAAAAAGATCAATGGTTGCCAGGGGATAAGGAGGAATGTAGAGATGAATAGGCAGAGCAGAGGGAATATTTAGAACAGTGAAACTATTCTGAATGATACTGTAAGGGCAGATACATGTCATTATACACTTGTCAAAACTCATAAAATGTACAACACTAAGAGTCATAAACTATGGAATTTGGGAGATGATGATGGGTCAATATAGGCTCATCAATTATAGCAAATGCACCACTTTGGTGCAGGATTTTCATAGTGGGGGAGGCGGTATGCATTAAGGGGCTGGAAATATATAGGAAATCTCTATATCTTCAGTTCAGTTTTGTTGTGAGCTTAAAACTCTTCTAAAAATAAATTATACATTAAAAATCAGGATAATAACTTGAACAACTTTATACCATTAAATTAAAACCATAGATAAAATTGAAAAGAAAATGCTTAGTGTGCCTATGTGAGAGGATTGTTGTGCAATTGAATAAGAAAATGAAAGTGCTTTATAATTATGAAATACTACTTCACTATCAGATTATTTTCATTCATCTTTTATTATTTAATAGAACAGGAATAATAATAAAAAGATGTTATGTGATGTGTAGCCAAGGTTTAAACTTGAGATTAAATCATTAGAGATTAGGTAGCCTATAAACTGAGGAAGAAGGAAAAACAAAGATGAAGTAATTACTGCAGACATTTTTTTCCCTTTCAATATCATACTTTCAAGAACATATTTACAAAATTTCCATGAAAGCTGGCAATATAACCTTAAATTACATTGCATTAAAATGAATTTAATACCAAGAACATGGTACTACATTAGTTTATGTGGGGAAAGGGAGTTTATTTTATTTAATTAATTAATTTATTAATCCTCACCCAAGGATATTTTTCCATTGATTTTTAGAGAGTAAAAGAGAGAGTGAAAAACAGAGAGAAATATCAATGTGAGAGAAACACATCGATTGGTTACCTCTTGCACATGCCCTGACCAGGGCCTGGGCTGGGGAGGAGCCTGCGATGAAGATATGTACCCTGGACTGGAATCGAACCCAGGACCCTTTGGTCAGTTGGCTGTTGCTCTATCCACTGAGCCACACAAGCTAGGGTGGCAAAAGGGAGTTTAAATGTCAGATGGAATGAACATTGCTACAAGTTAGCATTACAGTGGGGAGATCATCCTGGGTGATCCAGGTGGGCGCGCTGTAATCACAAAGGATCTTAAAGGTGGAAGAAGGAAGTGGAAGAACAAGAAACAGAAAAATGGCAGCATGGAAGGATTTAACCCAAGATGCTGGCTTTGAAGATGGAAGGAGCGGCTATGAGCCAAGGAGTATTGGTAGATAGAAAAGGTAAGCAGCAGGTCCCCACTTAGAGCCTCCAGAGGTTGCAGCTCTGGTGACACCTTCATTTTAGCCCAGTGACACCCATTTCAGATGTCTGACCTCCATAACTGTGATATATAAGTGTGTGTTATTTTAAACCACTAAGTTTGTTGTAAATCGTTGCAGCAGCAATAGGAAAATAATACAATATGCTTAGCATAACAAGCAAATAATATCACATATAGCTGGGGGAGGGGAAAATGAGCCATTTTGAAAAACACCCAGAGAACTCTGTTCTTAACTAGGCCTCCCTTCAATGGACACTATCTTACCAGAGTCTAGCTATGTGGGTTTTTACTAGAGTCTAACAGACCTGTGGAAATGGAAGGACCCAACTCCAGTCCCTGTAGCCTCCCTGTCTCCTGTAAGGGTGGATGGCAGGGGCAGAGGAATGAAAAGTACTTGTTGAGGTTGCAGCCCAGAGGCACAGGCTCAATAAAAGACTGACACCTAATCATAGGAATACTGAGTGCTTCCTTTCACAGTACATCTCACCACCACTTCATTAGGGCTCCTGTGTAATAACATCTGCATAGAACTGAAATATCTCTGATCCTATCCAAGGATTCTCTATGGAAACCCAAAGACAACAGGTGATGCTTGAACTAGGACCCCATAGGAAAGGTTAGCCTGCCATACCTGCAACTATAGCACAGTGGATATCACAAATTAGCAAATTTGGGTACCTAGGTGTCAAATTGTAAAAAAAAAAAAAAAATTCCCGTTGGTCAATGAAAATAAACATAGAGCTGCAAGGACTCACTTTGAAAAGATTAAGGATTTTCCTGGCTTAGCAACCTCTTTAAAGTTTTTAAGTTCCAAGAATGATAAAATTTGCATTTATTGGCTCATCCTACATTCCATTTTTAACACTTACCATGGGCTAAACACTGGCATTGTTGTAGAGACCACAACAGCTTAATCCGTGTCCTAATGGAGATTACATTATAGCTGGGGAAACTGATGACAGACAGATAAATGGGTAAAACATATAGTGTGTTAGGTGGAAATAAATTCTATAAAATAAATGGGGGGAAATAAGAGTGGATTTGCAATTTCAAGTAGGATGTCCAAGAAAGGTCTTGTAAAGGTGTTATTTAAGGACAGTTCTGGAATGTAGGTTCATGTCAGTTAAAAAGTTACAGAGATATAGATGAAATATTCATTTCTTAATTCAAAATATTTGTGAGTGCCTAGAATGTGTAAGACCCTCAGTACGTCAGAGGAACACAGAACTACCAAAGGCTTATAACCTATCAGGACATATCATTAGAATATTGCAGTAGAAATTTTAAAAAAGGTACAAATACAAAATAATAAAGGTATTTTGTGTGTATCTAAATAAAATAATTTATATAAAGTATAAGGAAATATAATTTTGAATTCTCCAATTCGCTCTAAACTCCTAAAACCAGTATTAGTGGTCCCACACTTTAATTATTTTTCAATATGACGATCTCTCGAGATATCTCTTATTCCTCTTCTGTTGAACATTTGTGTGTTGAGTCTTTCATTTGTTTTCTATTCACCTCCAATTTGCCAGTGAACCTTTAGCTGACATTTGTTAAAGTTCACTAAATTTGGAAAAGATCTCAGGGATTAGGAAGTGTCAGATCTAATTCTTTGTTAAAAGCAGTTGAGGGGCTGGGTGAAAAGGGATTAAATGACAACAAAAAAACAACATGCAACAAAATAAAACAATGGGTCAGAATGAAAGCCTCATTTAAGATCCTTTTAATGGAGATTAAACAGAGATTTTGACATAAATTCTGGATCACATAAAAACCCTTGCAGAAAATAATTATTCTTTGAATAAGAATAAGCATTGGAGAGTTTATATTTCATTAACCTGTTGAATCTTGTAAAAGGTCAGAAGCAGAAATAATATTAAAAACCATAAAAAATTCAGTAGAGACAATGTACTTAATTCCAAATTTATAAGCTTACACACTAAGTCCAGGCCAGAGGCAAACTATCTTAGAATATATAATTAATTTAAAAATCAGAATTAAAATACTATACAGTAGTTTTATTTATTTTAAATTAATATATGATATAAGTTGCTTATTTAGAACATTTGAAGCCTTTTTAAGGTCCACTAAGGCAATATTTAATAATGTATTGAAAGTTTCACCTTGCTGATTTTCAGGGGAAGAATTTCTAAAGGTGATTTGAAAATATGGATATCATTTTTAAAGGTCTAATTTACATTTAAAACTTTCCTAATAGAGACATTATGAGAATTTTGTTCAACAACACAATACTTAATATATTTTCTTAATAATAAGTGTTGAATATGTATGAATATCTGACTGTGCAACTTCCTACTAATTATATTGATTCTTTTAATTGTAGGGAATAACTTTAGTATATTTTTCTTATGATAGTATTTTTTTAATTCAAAATCATTGTCATGTCCTCTTTCTCTCTTTTGCATACCCCATTATTCTCAGTGTCATCCTAATTATTTCAGCTACTATGCATTTGATAAAGTTTCCAAACCTTTACCAAATTTATAGCACAGTCTCTGTACATCACCCTTTCTGTAGATTGAGGTTCCTTCATGGCTAGTACCTAGTAGATCAAGGTGCTTTCTCCTCCCTTGACCTGAAAGGATAATCTCAATAATTGTACTCAGAGCAGTGTTAACTTTTTTGACAGCCACATTGTTCAGATCAAAAAAATAAAATAATAAAATAAAATAAAATTTAAAGACAGAAAATCTCTTAATTCTCCTCCTTTCAAAATTGTTTGATTATGTATACTTGTGTATGTATTTGGACAGAGAGAAGAGGAATAGAGAAGGTAAAGAAAGAAAAGAGACTGCCTTCTTTTATTTCATCAGTTTTTCTCCAATATTTCATGTAAATACCTTCTAAATAAAGGCCTCATAGAAGTCAGTGAAAAAATTTTGAAAAGCTGCCTTTGTAATTTTGGAACAATTAATACATTAGAGATGAATTCCATAAACTAATCAATATACAGTGACACATTAGTTTGAAAGAAAACTATTGGTTAATTGGTTAAAAAGTGAGAGTAATATGTAATGCTTACAATTTCATATCAGGATATTAAGCAAAACTTTTTCAAGGTTTATTTATATTTCATTTTTTAGAGCTCAATTAGAGGAAACTATCTCTTTGTCAGACAGAAGTTTTTTTGTTGAAAAGATGGAAGAAACCTTGAGTTAGAGGCCATTTTTAAGTGACAATAAGCAGCACTAGAAAGAAAACTATAATAAAACTTTCCCCCCTTTTGTTATCATTGTAACTAGCTAGTAATATTAATAAAGGAAAGAAAGCAAGGGGAAGTCAGACATCATAAGCACAGTCACCAAGAAGCTACAGCTTCACACAGCACTGTTCCTCCAAGGGATTAACACCCTCCTTTCCCCATCTGGTACTGGATTGTAGTGGGGAGAGGGGAGAGAAAAGCATATGTGCAGTAAAAGTTGGGGTGGTACAGGGGAGGTGCTTGCCTGTCAGTCTAGCCTTGGGGACAGTGGATTTGCTAGGGGGTGGACCCCATCAGAAGAGCATGACATTTCCAAAAGTTAATTGGTTTGTTTGCAGAAGCTTCTGGTTAAAATCCCCAGACAGAGAATTCTCGTGATTTTGCTCCATGACCCACACTCTCTGGTGAGATCGCCTGTTCTCTTCCATGCCCCTGTGGCCTTTAAGCAGCTGCTTGCCCATGGCCATGCACACCCCACGCCCAATGGACTGCATCTGGGAACACAAGCTAGGCTGGCCTGTACTTTAATATGGAGCAGAAATTCTAGGCAGTGGCCTTAATTCTGGCCCTGCTGAAGGCAAGATTGATATTTTCCCATGGTGGGACAGACAGCGGTGGGACCTTGGAGGAGAGCCCTCTTAATTTTGCATCATCAATAAAGCTTTCCAGGAGGACCCCATTCTCCCATGGGGGCCTCTTGACACCCCAAGAACTCCACTGGCACTGAAAACACTTTTGCTTTAGATATATTAATTTATACTAATTTTCATATGTTGTATATCACTATATATGCAGGTTTGAACAATGACTTGTTTGACTAAAATTTGTTTACTTAGAAACATAGTAATATTGCGTGAAATTATTTAATTTTCAATAGCTTAGTTACTCACAATTCAATAATTTTTAAATTATGTTTTCCAATTTTTTGTTTTCCTTTAACTTTCCTGTATTATAAATGTCATTTAAAAATCTCTTCATTCTGTGAGATTTTAATTACTTTTCTACTATAAAGAGTAAAGCTTAAGGAAACATTGTACTTTGCCCAGAGAGAATTCCTTTCTTATGTTTTGAACAGCATCTTCTTGCTTTGAGGAATTGCTTCCCACCTCAAGCTCACAATATTGTTTCATCTCTCTACCCCCCAGGGTTGGCCAAGGCACTAGCTTGTCACTCGGGGGAGGTCAATCATAGTACTTGGCCATCTGGCCTTAAACATAAATTTAGGAGATAGTAATTTGAACCAAGTTATTCAATTCTTATCTGGGATAGAATCTTTTAAACCTCAGACTTGGCAGTAAAAGTGCCTTTCCTTTTTATTGATAAAACTCAAGAGGTGAGCCCAAAGCTTCTCTGTCTCCCAATTTATAAAGAATCTCTATTTTGAGATTTTATGTTTAAGAGAACAAGGCACACAGAGTAAAGAAGAGAAAACAGAAAAAAGTGCCGGCTTGTAATTCCATCAACTCTGCCTATATCATTGTGCCTCCTAATTATGTAAACTCTTTTTGCCTAAGGTTGTTCAAGTTGAATTTCTGATACTAGAAATCAAAGTTCTTAATAAGATAGTTAACCAAACAAAAATGTCACTTACTTATCTAAACAAAAGCCAATGTGATAGTTGGAAGGGGACACATATTGAGAAAGTATCCATAGTCTTTTTCTTCTTGCTAATCTATTTCCCAAACCAGCAGCACCTACAGATTGAGAATAGTGAGGAGAATGCTTCCCACATCAAGATAGTTATTCTGTTTAGCAACCCTAGTGCCACTGACAGTTTCACAAATATTTAGATAGTGAGGATAGATGTCATGGTGCCTTGCTACAAAATTTATTTTAAGCTTCCAAGAAGCCAGATTTGGTAAAGAAAAGGCAATTGCTTAAAGAGAATGAGATTGGTAGGAGAAAGGAGAGTTGACCAGAGATGAGTATGGCGATGAAAGAAAACAGAGTAGGAAATGCTTCTTGTACTGATGCAGGTACAGACAGAGAAGCTGAAGGACATTTGCAAAGCTTCATACTCTCCAGTATTCCCTTTACTATTGGATTAAAGGCCTAGTTAACTTGGTGGCAAGATTCATTAGAATCATTGGTTCTACAACTGCCAATGGCAATCTGTGTATATTCTTCACTTGTCTGCATGAACTCATATTTTATTAAGTAGTATTAACATGTTTATTTAATATTCTATTTGGGAGTAAGGAAAACGGGTCAGGAGGGCAACACAAAAACAGGGAGCTGTGAATATAATCACTTGGGACACTGACAATCTAGAAGATACTAAGCATTAGGTCCTCCACAGAAAAGGTGTGAATTCTAAGAGCAAAAGAAATATTTAAATGGCACAAACTTCATGAGCTTTTCAGTTGGATCTTACGGTTTGTGTACGAGTAAAATGATATACATTTGGGGCCTGCACACTCGCTGAACCTGATGGAAGCCGCCTTCGCATCTACCCTTCTGGTTTCTGGTTTTAAATGGCTTTATTTTAATTTAACTTTGTATTTTTCTGTGTGTTTTTTTTTTCACTTTATTTTTTTTCAAGTTTCCCTGACGTCTGACCTAATTAAAATGGACTGGATTCTTATATTGGCTAATGCATTTAATCTGCTGCAACATATTGTTCTTTTTTTTTTTTAATCCTCACCCAAGGAAGTTTCCCTGACGTCTGACCTAATTAAAATGGACTGGGTTCTTATATTGGCTAATGCATTTAATCTGATGCAACATATTGTTCTTTTGTTTTTAATCCTCACCCAAGGATATGGTTTTTCATTGATGAGAGAGAGAGAGAGAGAGAGAGAGAGAGAGAGAGAGGAGAGGGGGAGAGAGAAACATCTATATGAGGGAGGAACATTGATCAGTTGCTTCCTGGGGATCTAGCCTGCAGCATGGGTATGGGTCCTGACTGGGAATGGAACCTGCAACCCTTCAGTACATGGGACGACACTCTTATCCACTGAGCCACTGAGCCACATTGGTCAGGGCAATAGATTATTATTTTTTACTTTGTATGGAATTTATTGGGGTGTGACATTGGTTAACAAAATTATACAGGCTTCAGGTGCACAATCCCACGACACATCATCTGTACAATGTATTGTTTTTTCACTACCCCAAATCAAGTCTCCATCCATCACCATTTATTCCCCCTATATCCTTCTCAACCTCCCCCACTCTGGGAATCACAACACTTTTGTTCTTGTTCTTGAGTTTTTCTCTTTGTTTTCTTTTTTGCTCAATACCCCCACCCCAACTCAGCCCCTGACCATACAGATGTCAGCCTGCTCTCTACCATGAGTCTGTCTCTATTTTGCTTGTTATTATTATTTAATTTAAAAAACGCTTCTCTGGAGATTTATGTAAGTTAGAATCACTTTATACTCTTTGTATCCTAGGCGTATTTGCTCCAATGGTATCGCTGCGTGTCAGGCATAAACGTGTAACTTACCAGAAAAGTTTCACTGTCTGTGGTACTGTTATTTTGTTTTTGTAATTGTTTATTTTTCATTTCCTAATAGGAAAAATAACCCATGGTGAAATAATGAAATAACACACGCTACACATTCTTATGTTAAGAACTGGAAAAAAAATGTGCATGTTTGACCCAAGTAATATGGTGTAATATTTGCCTTGATATTTTAAAGAGAAGGACACAAAAGCATTTTGAGAAGTTTTGACTTGACTTTTATAAAGTGGCACCTTCAGATAATTTATAAATTAGATAAAGTGGTATAACTGCTCAGAGCCTAGATTAGAAACAAATTTGTTCTAAAATGACATTCTCACGCCTCCATTTGGTCTGCGTGGTGTTCAGACTTCTAACTTGGCTATTTTTAGTAGCTTATTTTTTTCTAATATATATTTTTTTGTGTGATGTGGGCATGGAAGAAAGAAAGCAAGTAAAATAAAAAATTAGCATAAAATAATAGCAAGAATGCTTTAAAAGCATGTAATTATTAAACAAAGGCTTTACTGCTAAGGCTTAACTTTATGTCACAGGTTAGCAGTAGAGGCTCTGAGGGTAGGGTAAGACATGGGCCTCATAAATTAGCAAAAATATGACCTATGGCAAGTTATATAGGGTGTCCCAAAAATATATGTACACTTTGAATAATTATAAAGACAAAATTTGAGCTATCAGCTATTAAAGTGTATATACATTTTGGTGACACCCTTATATGTTGAGTTTTTCTTATATGTAAAGTAGGAATAATAATAGTATCTGTCACAAGGATGAAGTGACAATATAATGATTGCTCAATATGTGTAATCATCCTCATATATTTATTGTAAAAAAAAATTCCCGTAGATTGAACAGCATGGTTAAATTTAGGTTGGCACAATGATAGAATACAGATGAATAAGTGCATTGTAATATTTTTGGTGAATCTCATAATATTGTTCTAATTCTGTTCCCAAGAAAATGTGCCATTTATAAAATTTTAATATGTAGTTTTATTTCACGAATTCAAAATAAATGAGAGATTAAATAAATCTATATTTTCCAAACATCAGCAATCTGTAACATTTTTGGAAAATTGTCTAAAACATAGCATTCTTATCTTATCAGAAAACTATATCTCTCTCAAGAAATATGAAATTTTTACTAATGATATTCTAATTAAATATGGTCTACATTATTGCAATGCCTATCTAATACTACCTTCAAGAGAGCAAGAACGTTTCTGTTTTAAATTGCTGTGTTCTTACGGCTCTGGAATTGCTTATTTTATTTTAAATATAGTTTTATAAGTATTTGTTATTGAGAAAAAAGTCACTTAAATGTTTCTAGCCTTTGCAGTTTATATGAGGTCATGGAATGAGATCACCATGGCCCTTAGTGCCTAAGTTATTAGTATTCAAGGCTCCATTGGTCTCAGTGCTTCAGTGTTCTCCTGCTGGTTTGTGGAGTGTCCCAGGGCTTGTTTCATGTGTTTCTAACAACACATTTTTCATGTTGTTCTGCTCTGGACTCCCCTTTTCTGGCTTTACTGCTGTGTTTGCTGTCACACAAGATGTCAGTGCTTTGCGGGGCACAGCAGTTTTCATGATGCCTGTCTCTCCAGATGGGCAGTGAGGCAATGCCTTCCCTTGGTGTCCCCGTCATTTCCTTGTGCGCTCAATACAGAGTTCACTTTAACTGAATTATATTGTCTAAAGCCAGTTGTGGTTATTAACTTTTCCATAATTTCTGAGAGCACAGCTAAGCCTAAAGTGTAACTTTTAATACTGGTTGAACAAACCTTTAAGGGAAAGCACAAAACACAGAGCAGCATAATGCCTGCCCTGCACCCAGGGCTGGGTTTCTCAACAGCCGTGGTCTTGACATTTTGGACTGGCTATCCTTTCAAGAGGTGGCTGCTCTGTGCGTGGCAGGAGCAACCCTGGTCCTCCAAGTCATGGCAATAAAAAGTGTCTCCAGACATTGCCAAATACCTCTTTGGGGCAAATCCCTGGTTGAGGTACACTAATCTAGGGGATGTGGACCAGCTTACTACAACCCTAGAAATACATCAAGTCATCACTTACCTAAGAATCCAGACAAGACTAACGGTTACCACCTGGTAATTTTTGCTGCCCAAGGAGTAGCCTCTTTCCAAAGTATGGATCCTTGTGCCCTTTAAGTCAATCACTTCTCAGAATCCATCTCAGAATATGGTAAACGGATTCTTGGGACTGCAGGACCCTTTGGCAGTAATTCTTTTCAGTCATGTTTGGAGTTCCTGAAACAACTGTTCAAAGTAACAATTTGTAGCTCAGTAAACATGTAATAAAGGTATTCACCTAATTGACATTACTAAACACAGCAGTTCTCTGTTTCTTTCATAGAATGCAGTCTGCCATGAAACATGGGTAGATTCGTGCTCTGGAGTGACTGAAATAATAGTTTCAACTGGGTGTTTTCATTTGTTTGTTTTTCCCACAGAACCAAAGGACTGACAACACAAATAAAAAATCCAAGTCTTAGCCTTAGGAGGCAGAACCCGCTCACACATTTTTATATGACATTCTTCTAACTTCCAATAGTTTGAAATTCTAGCCTCAGAAACAATGCTTTGTTACATAAATGGCACTTTCTAACATTCTGAGAAAGCTCCATCTATTTAAAAGGTGTTCTAATGATCTTCTCTTTGTTAGTAAAATTTCCTTTGTTAGTATTTTCAGTGTCATGATAAATTCCATGTGAATATTATTGTAAATTGGGTTTATTTTAAAGTTCCAAATTTGGGTTTGAATGCTTGCACTACTTGACTTACATCTACTACTTTGGGGCATTTTAACTTTTGAAATTGACCTTTTTATTTAAAAATATTTTCATGCAGAGTGATAAGAACAATAAAACCCCTGAAATGTAATATTCTTTTTCAAGTTGTAATTCTGATAATTGCATATTGAATTTGTAAGGGGAAGGAGAACAAATGAAACTATTAAGATATTTTTAGACATTTTAAAGTTTAATTTGCCTTCCCACCTGGGCACTTTAAGGAATTTAAAAGTATTTTGTTATAATATTCCAGTGAGAAAAGTCATCACCAAACGGTCTGTTCCTTTTAGTGCTAATATTGTTCACGCATCAACACCTGCTTCTTCGGAGATGGTAGCAGCTGTTTGAGTTGGGAAAAGGAATGGAACTTTGATAGTGTCACACTCAGTACTACTGTATAATGAGCTATGCCAGCTTTGGAAAAATCAAACTTATCTTTTGAGGAAAGTGAGACATTGTTTGCAGGAACATCGGTTAGCCATTCAAAAACGAATAGCAATAAAAAAAAATATAAAGAAGAGTTTCCAAAACGATAATTTAATGAATAGATTGTGTAAAGTCCATTTAATTTAACTATGATTGCACAGTATGTCAGTGTTAAAGTGGCAGGAAACTCTTTTGGAAGTTACGGTATATCTTAATTCCAGGTTAGTCAATTATATGTAATTTTGTTTTTATTCAAAAGCTAAATGAATTCAAATATATAAAAGGTAAGCCTAAAATATACTTTTATCCATAAGACTTGCGCATATACCCATCTGTGTCTTTCTTACGGTACCTCATTTAAATATGCATAATCTTGCCCACCCCCAAATATTTAAAAGGATAGAAAATAACCACAGCACTTGATATTAAATTATAGGCAAATCAAAGAAAATGTGCTGCGGCAGACACAAAAAGTTAAAATATGTGATACCTAAGCAAAGCTCTCCATTCTTCTAGTCTTTAAACTCAAATTGTTTAATTTGAGCAGAATGGGTATGTGACACTACTTGCAGTATTTAATGTTTGAAGTTAGACGGCAATTGCCCATCTTACTGAAGCTCTGCGATACTTCATAGTTGGAGTCCTTGAAGAGCATGGGGAGGTTTTGTATTGTGCAGAATTCAGTGATTCATTTACCTTACGCATGTGAACCCAATATTGCATCTGTGCTCTGTATGTTACCTGGGAGTGATATTCAAAGTGTTGTGTTCAATCAACCAAGACCTATATGGTTTGGCCTATTGCTTTCTTAGATATAAGAGTTTCTTCTCATTTATGAAGGATAGAAGTTACTGAAAAGTAAGGAGATTATTGGGAAGACTCTTCCTAATCCTAAATACTCTACTTCTCTCTTACAAATAAAAGTTTACAGCTGAGACTATAACCTATGTGGATTTTTAAACCAAAGTATCAAAATTGGAATGGCAATAGACACCTATAAGCATGGAAGAAAAATGCTCATGTCTAACCTTTAGTAGACATTTAGGATCTATTATACTAATTTCACATTATCCAGGCAAAGTACATACCACCTGCAGCCTCAGCAGATGCATTATTCAGCCTCATAAGGACCTTCCACCTGTGTTTGATTTTATTTCGGGTTATGTTTAACATGCTGATTTAGATCCTCTTAGGGCTCATCTTTATCAACTGAATTCTTAGACAATTCATGCCACAGAGGATTTATGATTTTAAAAAAAAAATCTCTGTTTTCACTTCAATCCTGGTCACCATGTTTTAAAACTTAACCAACGTAATGACCTTGCGAAACTTGATCAAGTAATGTATACTGTAGATAATAAGTTTTTATTATTCATTTTTAGATGATAGCTCCATTTATTGCACAAATGGTCTCCAATCTGGAATGTGGTGACCTAGAAAAAGGGCTCCCGTTTCATTTCTGCAGAGACAGCTCTATTTCAGTTCTATCTGATTTAAAATTAAAATCAAAATGTTCGAGGTAGATGCATCAGGCAGGGGAGGGGAAGAGGGGAACGGGGAACAGATGATGGCAGGGATCATAGAGTGTGATATCTGTAAGCTAGTGGGACTAGTCGGGACACGGTGCCAAATAAAAAGTATAAAACTATTCTCCAGCATTAGCTTCTTCAACGACATCAGTGGCACAGTGGGCCCTGCCGCCTGGGCCTGCCAATAGGGTAGCTGGGCAAGAACTACTTCAGAATTTGGGAGCTACACTGCAGGGAAGCGTTTTCACAGACTATACTGTTTCCTGTACTACATCATCTAAGATACTTTACACTCCGCCAATATTACAGAATATTATATTCACAGAATATTTCCTCAGGATGTCTTTTGACCCTGAGCCAACACCTCAACGACTTTAAGTGCCCACTTTTCATTGATGACAACATAGACACTCTCTCAGGTGGCAAAGAATGCCTCGCCCTACTGTAGAGCTTTTCAAACGTGCTCCTGGAGGAACATGATAGAATCCCTTCCATAATCTTTGCATGCAGTGTCATGTGTAGGCCTGCACTCTGGCTGTGGGGAGCACTGGCTCTATCTCACAGTACTTCCATGGATCATATGGTAAAAATGTGGGAAATTGTCTCCAGAAAATAATGTCAAGTATTTGCTCTGAAAAAGGCTATGTTCTGTCCTCTTAGGTAGGGCATCATGCACTCAGCTTGGCTCTCAAGTAGCTCCGTGGTAGTGCTAGCTTTGTGGTAAGGATAGCTTTGTGGTGGTGATAGATTGGCATCTGTGCTTGACGGGTAAAAGGGAATGGGGATATCTTCAACGGGGAGTGAATAGCACGTCTGTCAGTGTTGATGAATGGCAGTCCTTGCAGTTAGTGTCACATGATGAGGTGGTGCTGCCTTGGAGCCAGAGGAAGCAGGGGCTGTGACTAGGGCCCCACTGCATTCCTTCTGTCGAAGTTTTTATCATGGTGGCCCAGCTGACATGCTCACATCAGATAGAAGGTTTCACCTCGCTTTGCCCAAGTTTAACAAATACCCTCCTCCTACTAGGAAGAGTGTTTTATAATTGTGCAGCTGCTCTACGTGTAAAGGGCACATACCTATGCATAAGATGTACACATGAGAGTCACAACATGCAGAATCTGGACCTCACTGTCATAAAAGTGGTCACAATGCTGACATTAGGGATTGGATTAATCTTTGCAGGAAATATTTTTTTTGGTAAAATTTATCACTGTTGTATGAATGAAAATATCTTTATAGTTTGAATGTGCAAGATATTTATTTGGAGTAAAATAATCTGAAAGGTAGAAAATCTTATATCAAATATAGATAATTTATTTGTGATCATCACATTTTTAAAAATCAGGTGATATAAAACAACATTTTTTGATCTTAAAAATAAAAAAGGAAAGCATTTGTCATTGTGTTTATTCATTTTAGTCAAAATTTTTTCTCTATCATTTGTTCTAGACTGTTACTGCTGCTAACTGGTTTATAACAGATATAATTTATGAAATGAAAACAGGACATATCAGAAACATTGTAGTGCCTTGGTTTAAAAAAGGACTATGATAATAATAGCAGTGACAAAAAACAGCAATAAGAACTGGAGAGCATTATGTTAAGTGAAATAAGCCAGTCGGAGAAAGATAAATATCATATGATCTCTCATATGTGGGATATAATGATCAACATAAACTGATGTACAAAAATAGACCCAGAGACAAATGGTAGGGGAGCTGGAGTGGGGTGGGGTGGGGTGGGGGTTAGAGACCAACCAAAGGACTTGTATGCATGCATATAACCAATAGACACAGACACTGGGCCAGTGGGAGCTTGCCTAGGGTTGGAAATGGCTGGAGGGGAGGGGTGGTCATTCTGGGAAAAAGGAGACATATGTAAAACTTTAGACAATTAAAAAAAAAAGAAAAAGAAAAGAATGTAACTCTTGTATTTATTGAAGAAATAGTTTGTATGTATAGAATCTGTCATAGCCAGCACAATTCTATCAAGAAAAGTCAGTCTCATGCTGTGGAAGAGGAAGACTATTTTGCTTAATAGCAATTCCATTGGAAAGGTAAAACAATTTATATAGAAGAAATGAGATGATTTTTGTCCCCATTGCTTGCAATAATATTTTTGTTCTTACTTAAGACCTATGTTGAGTAATTTCTTTGAAACCTCAAAAAAAAGTACTAGATAGCATTGTTGACTCCCAAGCCCCAATACAGTGCTAACACTATTCTGCCTATAAAGAACTTGAAGCCTAAACTGGCTTTACAAATATTGGTATAATTATTCCGTGCTTAGTAAATATATTAAGATAATAGGAGGATGAAAATAAATATTTTATGTTCAATGAATAATCTTAGTAGGTGAAAATACCCAAATCTCTTGAGAATCACAATGTGGTTAATATATCATTTTTTAAGAATTTGAGTTAGGATGCAGTCACTTGCTAAAATGGTAATTATTTCAAAATGTAAATCTGATTGTCCTTAGGATAATTGTCTAGGCCACTAGGTACATGGCCGCTCATGAGATTTCTTCCCTTAAATTGTGACTTGTAAATATTATGAAAGATGGTCTTCTTTCCCTGAACTTGAGAATTGATTTTTCCGTGTCCTTTAACTGCTCACATTTGAAGTGAGCATTTTTATTACTGAAGAGAAATGCTCTTGGAATCACTACTGGAATAAGAGTCATTGTGGTTGTTTCAGCAATGATGATAAGGTTAAAACAATTAGAAAGTACTCATGGCATAATTGAGATGTATGAATTACTGGTACATTATGATCAAAGAAAAAGTAGAATTAAAGTAATAAAAATTTATTTAAGGATTGTTATATTTTCTGCCATGTATTTTTTTCCCCTGTAGGACAAATTTGCAGAGCTATTCTCTAATATTTATCATTATTTATGTTATGTTTTATATGTATTATTATATTCAAGCCATAAAGTTATTCATAGCCATTCCTCTAATAATAGTCTCATCCTTCACCCATTCTGTTGAAATATGGCATGCTGACATTCATTCTGAAGGATAATTTATTAATGTATTAATGTACCCAGTGACCTGTGGACATCTAATAACCGCCAA
Organism: Myotis brandtii; assembly: GCF_000412655.1. NCBI lineage: Eukaryota > Metazoa > Chordata > Mammalia > Chiroptera > Vespertilionidae > Myotis > Myotis brandtii. The sequence continues at coordinate 2,253,316 of NW_005363836.1, read as the reverse complement.
AACAGCAGGGCTCAGATTTGCCCTGTGAATCATGTGCAGAAAATACTAACCTAAAGTTATGTGCCTTCTTTAGGATATGACTCTGAGATGTCATTATAAAGTTCTATACACACATTTATATTCTGAGTGAAGTAAAATTTTCATGAGGTGCACAATCGCTAACACTCTGTTGGTCTTTGATCAGTTCAAATATTTCAGAGTTGGTGAGTTTCTACATGGGTTGGGCATTCCTACAATCTTTCCCAGTAGGTGGGTGTTTGCTATGCTCCTGCTCTAGAAATTTAAATAGCCCCATGGTGACTTGAAGGAGACAGAGCTTCCTGAGCTACCTTGATGACAGAAATCAATTTGGGAAGAGGCTTTGGGAAGACTGGCTTCAACAGGAATGAGACCATCATGAACTAGAGACCAGAAAAATTATTTGGGTTCTGATTTTGGGTGTCATTGAATTTGCTTGAAACAAATTCCTGGTTTCTCAGGGATTTCATTTTATGCCTTAAAATGTGCACTCCTGTGTCTTAAATCTCTACTTTTTTTTTATTGCTTCATATTTGTTAGCTTCATATACATGCTCACCTCTGTCCAGACATCTGAAAAGCTGTTTACATTTTTCCAGATCATCTGTTGGCATCACTGATTTGCTCAGTTGTCTCATTGTTATCAATTTCATAAAATTTTTCTTCGTAGCTTAATTTTTCTGATCCATTTAGTTTTCACAGGTAGACACTATTATATTTTCTCACTTCTTAAGTTGGATACTAGCTTATTTATATCTTCCTTTCTTCTTTACTGATATATTTAAAGTTATGAATGTCCCTTTAAGTACTGCTTTCACTCTACTCATCAACATTTGATGTGTAGTGATTTTTGTTATCATTCAATTATAAATGTGTTAAAATCCCATTATGATTTATCACATTGATTATGTACTTTTAAATTTCCAAATATATAAATTTAATACTCTTTTATTTCATTTTTTAAAAAAATTATGGTTATAAAACATGATTCTGTCATTTCTTTAGATCAGTTCTATGCTTAATTACTAGTACAAGGACACTTTTGAAATTGCTTGATATAAACTTGAGAGAATGAGCATGCTCTGTATGACTCATATATCTCCATTAAGCCTATGTTGTCATGTTCTTTAAGTATTCTATATTTGTACTATATTTCAACATGATATACCAATATTGTGAGAAGCACATTGACATCTCCTACTTTGATAATTACTATATATTTTTTCTTCTGGTTCTATGAATTTTTGTGTGTAAAACATTGGTTATTTTATTGTGTATGCATCTTTGGAATTATTATATCTTACAAATGAATTGACCCTTTTTTCATTATATAATGACATGATATAGTAAAATAAAATTTTTTATTATTTGGCTGATTTTTTGTCTAAAAAAATCAACTCCTTCTGAGGTCATAGACATATTTTTCAATATTGTCTAAGACTGTGACAATATCATTTATTTTTCTTTTATAATATTATACCTCCCATTTGTTTCTTTAGTCTTATTGCATTTATGAGACTTATAATACACCTTGTGTAGTAGGAATGGTAGTAATGACTCTTTTAAAGTGTTTAAAATAAACACAAAGTGTTTTTCATATTTTACCATAAAGTATCACACATATGTATTACTGTATGTGTGTGTTTACATATAACTTTATATACTCTGCTATTATCATTTCTTTTTTTAAAATATATTTTATTGATTCTTTACAGAGAGGAAGGGAGAGGGATAGAGAGTTAGAAGCATCCATGAGAGAGAAACATCGATCAGCTGCCTCCTGTACACTCCCCACTGGGTATGTGCCCGCAACCAAGGTACATGCCCTTGACCGGAATTGAACCTGGGACCCCTGAGTCCGCAGGCCGACACTCTATCCACAGAGCCAAACTGGTTAGGGCTCATTTCTTATTTATCTGTCCAGAAAGCCATAAGCTATAAATTTCTTTAGGGGAATCTCCTTTGTTTTGACAACCATCATATCTCCATTGACTAGCATACTGCTTGATATATGGTAGATATTTAGTATTAACTACATTAAAAAAAGAAATTTATTTGGTTTTGTTTTATTTGCAATTGTCAAATAATTATTAGAAATGTTATCCTCCTTAAATCTATTTTAGTTTATTTTTGCAATGGTTAGTATAGAAGTTAGAATTTATATCACAGTCTCTTAAACATCACACTCTTTAGAAGAAATCTCAGCCAGGCTTCCTCCTTTATTATATGTTCTTCTTTTCTTTCTTTTTTTTTTTTTTAAAGAAACAATGACTGGCTTTTCTTCTCAAGTCAATGCATGTCAGCTACACATTCATAGTATCTTTGTAGCTTGGAAGGCTTGTGCTTTGTGACAGGTGTCAGGGCTGGTGGTAATTCAAATTAATATTAAAGTTAATAAATGAATGGTAGAGGAAATGTGCAACATCTTCTCTGTTTAAGACACTCAGCTTTGGGACTTTATAGACCATAATGGATTCCACAAGACAAATTATGAGACGATTCAGAGTAGTGATATATGAAGAGAACAACACAGAGATATGTGTGACAGGTTTTCTGAATATGTCTGATATTCAAGTTATAAACTGGTCTTACAGTTATCTATATATATAAAAGCCTAAGCGACCATTTGACCATTTGACTGTTTGACTGTTAGACTCTTCAACCAGTAGCTATGATGCACATTGACCACCAGGGGGCAGACTCTCAACGCACAGGCATGGAAACATGGAACAGACTGATGAATCTCAGAGGGAATGGGGGAGGGAGGAGGGTGGGAAGAAATTAACCAAAGATCTTATATGCATACTAGAGGCCCAGTGCGTGGATTCGTGCACCAGTGGGGTCCCTTGGCCTGGCCTGCGGGGACTGGGCCGAAACCGGCAGTCCGACATCCCCCGAGGGGTCCCAGATTGTAAGCGGTTTCTCATAGTAAAAGAGATTAGTTAAGTCAGCCATAACCAAAATGCATTAATTAGAACTACAGGTCAATGAAGAGAATGTATAATAAGTCCCTGTGAATTTGAAAGAAATTGCACACCATCATGTAGTAGGAAATTCTACTTTTCCCAAAGTTCCACCATAGGTTCTACTTATAAATGTAGTCTCTGAATTGTGTGAATGTACACAAACAACATGTGCTATGTGCAATCAATTATGGCACCTACCCACTAGTCTTAAAATGGCAAATTAAACAGCTTTACAGATATAGCATTTTTATTGACACAGTGAAAGAATTTGCTCTGACATGAATTTATGTAGTTTTGTGAAGACATTTTATTTGACTCCCTAAGACTAGCCAACAGAAAAAAGAAATGATGGGAATCATGTAGTGTCTAAGTAAAAAAACAAAAACAAACCTGAGAATTCTGAATAATAATGTTCTTTAACTTTCAAAGAAAGACAAAAATAATTCAATTCCAGAGTGATAATATAAGTCATAGCAGATTGAGTTCTTAATATTTGAGTGAAAAATAAAAGTAGATATGAAAAATGGGTGGAATGAATAAAAATAAGCCCTAATTGGAATAACATTTACTAAAGGAACAATCCTTTAAAAGAAGAAATAAAGTGATATTCTAGCAGTGTTTTTTATGCTAATATGAGTAAAGAAAAAAGGAAACTAATGAAAGTGAAAAATAAATGTTTGAATGGAATCACACAGAAAAACAGAAATTCAAAACAAAATATTTCTATGATGACCTATGTCTTGTGAAATGTGTCTCATACTATGAAATGCCCACTTACCTATGGAGAGACAGAAAAGCAATTTTTATCAATCTAACCCATCAAAACATATCTCACTTCATAGGGCAGGCAAAAACAACATATATTTTAGAAAAGCATGATGCATGCATGCTCTCCTATCACCTTAAATGTTGCACATGGTTGCTTCAGTGCCCCATTCAAAACTGTTTCACACCACCTTGCAAACTATATTTTCTGCTATCACATTTAGAGTTCGCAGCTGACAAACTGTTGTTCAACAACCTGATTCACTTGAAATGAACTCTCAATGATGAATGTACATGGAGTGAAAATAAAACTACATGGGCATACCTAAATGAAAGTCAGAAGAACACACTGGATATAAATTTTAAGTAGATAACTCAGGATACCTTTTACTGAGCATGTCTTTTTACTTACTATTCAGAATATTTGAGGTGTATTAGTATTATCTTAACCCCGATAATTGAAGAGGTTGTTAGGATAAGTCCTGATGAATTTTTATTTTCTTCTTTGTTAATCCTCACCCAAGGGTATTTTTCTATTGATTTTTAGAGAGAGTGGAAGGGAGAGGGAAAGAGAGAGAAACATCGATGTGAGAGAGACACATCAATTGGTTGCCTCCTCCACGCATCCTGACTAGGGCCGGGGAACCTGCAAACAAGGCACATGCCCTTGACCAGAATCAAACCTTCAGTCCATGGGCTGATACTCTATCCACTGAGCCAAACCAGCTTGGGCTTGTTTTCTTCTTTGAAGACCATGTGGACATATTTTATTCACTCTTTATAAAACTCCGGATTGACCATTGTGAATTACAATGTCTTTCATATAAGTCTTTGTTAAAAATGACAAATGCATGACTTTGACATTTCATGCTTTTATCAACCGTTCACTTTGAAGATAGACAGGTAATATATACATATTATATAAGAACAGTACAAACCTTGGGGGTTGAGTTGCATATGTAAATTTGAATGAAGGGCCAAGGTCAAGTTTTCCCTTCCATTTTTCTAAGGTAAGAGATATTATAAACAAATCAGGAAAAAAATAAGAACAATGGCTTTGATTCTGAGGATTGTGGGGGAACAGTCAGAAAAGCAAAAATACATTTCAAAACAAGACAGATTCCTTCCTACTAAAGTGTATGAATCAATGGGCCCTTGTTCAATGATCTTCTCATCTCTGAAATTTATATATTCTTATCAGAGGGGTGAGAAGCTGTGTGGGAAAAATGTTCAAATCTATGCAGTTTGCATATTAATAGTGGAGTATTAAGGAGTACCAACTATGGTAAAACTCTAAAATATTATTACAGTAATTTGCTTCTTTCACATGTGAAATATGTGGATATATGATTATAAGAGTGTGCTCCATGCACATTTACTCTATATCCTGAATTTCCAGTTTACATCTTATGGCAACAATAGTATATGTGCATATGTATGGTTCATTACTTAATCCACTTTTAACAGGGTTTCTTATAGTTGTGCAATTACATATTTTCTACATTAGTTAGACATCTCAAATGCAAATAGTATTGAAGAATATAAATTGTTATTAATGATTGTCTTATCATTCATCACTGTACCCCCATATGTATGTCCAAATCTTAACACATGCCTGGTTGCTCAATAATACACATTTAATAAAAATAAATGAACAAATTAGATATAATTTGCAATGAATATAAGGTCGGCATATCTTAAAGTGAGCTGAAATATCATGTATGTTTGGAACATTCAACTCAGAATTGGTTTTGTGCTTATTTTTCTGAATCCTATGTACATAAGCAGTTATTTTTCATTTTTTTATTCTACTCCAAAACCTGAAAGATACAACACTTCTCCATTAAAAGTATAATTGATGTAAAAGGGGAAAGGCATAGAGAAAATCAAGAAAGTCCCAGGTAGTCTTACAAGTCCTTCCCCAATTAAAAGCACTTAATCGATATATATATAAAATTTCTTTTTTGTCAGCACATTATCTAGGAATAAAACCTGAGTGGACTCAATTTACAACATAATGAGATACTAAAATATTGTCAATATTTAGTAAAATATATACCTAGGCAAGGTTTTTATCTTGCTTTCCATACTTATTTAAAGTATATTCACCAATGGGTAAAAAAAAATGGCAGCTTTAAAATGACATTCTTTTGTGAATAAGAAAAAGTGAATATTTAGTCATGAAACAGTGTCAGGGTAATGCTGGCCTCATAAAATAAGTCAAGAAGTATGCCCTCCTTTTAAATATGTTGGAAGAATTTGATGATTAGCATTAATTTTTCTTTAAATCTTTGGAAACCATCTGATCCTGGTTTCCTTGTTGCGAGGAATGGTATTCCGTCTAGCTGTCTGAATGCTTCTCTCAATAAAGTGTTTACTTTTATACATCCACCTGGTTTTACACTTCACCAAGTCATACTATCTTTTATCATAAGTGTGTACTCATTTTGTTATCATCTGGCAGAACTGGTAAAAAGTCTTGCAAAGCATATTCGACAAATACTAACAGAATGTCTTGTATGTTCCTGGCAAATGATAAGGCAAGTCATACTATCTTTTATCATAAGTGTGTACTCATTGTGTTATCGTCTGGCAGAACTGGTAAGAAGCATATTCGACAAATACTGACAGAATGTCTTGTATGTTCCTGGCAAATGGTAAGTTTTCTGTACTCACCTCCTGAATTAATGAGTGCATTAGCTAAGCACACTTTTAAACTATGAGGTTTCTATGGGCACTTAAATGTGGGATGAAAATAAATTCATTTTAATAACAATTTGAAAAACCTATCTCAGTATTTGTTTGTTACTAGATTTTAAGTGCGAGAGAAGTTTAGTTATGCTAAAATCTACATGTCACCAAAACAAACAAACAAATAATAAATAAAATCTACATGCCATTAAATTTCAAAAAATCAAAAGAATGTAGTAAGTTTTATATCATTGTTGACCAATGATTACCTTTAAATTTTTCTGTTAATTTATTTCATTTATATAAAGCTCATCACTTTCCACCTGAATATTAGTAGCTCATACTAGTAAGTGGAAGTCTATACTTTGACCATTTTTGAACATAAGTTACCTTATTATGTGTATAGTGTGATTAAGTACTAATTTATTTGGCTTAACATAAATTCTGCATAATAATAATGCAATCCCCACTACAATCATAAAATAGACATATTATAATCGCCACTGTACACAAGAGAAATGAAGACCCAAAAGATGTTAATGAGTTGCTATATATTACACAACAATAAGTTTCAGTGCTGGATTATGAAGCCAGGTGGTACGACTACAGAGTCTATAATCTTAAAAAAATGTAATATTTCCTCTTGGTAAAGCCTTGTGTAAATAGTCATGATTATGGGTTAGTAATGATTGCCATAATTTTACTTTCTAGTCAAGTTGTGGTCTTTTTCACCATTTTCTAATAGGTAATGAAGAAGTATTTTTTTTCTAAATAATGAGCAGTATTTTAATGCGTTCATTAGATTGTGTTTATTCATGAACTTTTTATTATCTCACCCCATGTTAATCTCTGTGCTAAGTATGTATTAGAACCAGAGGTTGCCTGAGTTTGATTACCTGAGAATGAGGAAGGACTAAGGTTTATACAGAGAATTAGTTGCTCATTTATTGTGAAAAGCTAACAAAATTAAAAAAAAAACACAATTCCGTGTGTGGAATCTCATTTGATATGGTGCAGGAATAGCAAAATTTGTGAAATTTGTATCTTGAGGTGAACTTCATTCTGATCCCAATAAGTCATTAAACAAATATTTGTGGAACACCTACTCTCCAGTCAACTGTACCAGGTATGGAAATAAAACAATAGGCAAAAAGAGAGATATGTCCTCAACACCACTGAGTTTAACCCTACAAGCCATCTCCACCACCTGCCACTCATTCATTCTCCACTTGCCAGTGCTCTCTCAGACATCCCTCAGCTTTTGACACACAGTTGCCAAACACACACACACACACACACACACACACACACACACACACACACACACAGAGTTTATGAACCACTCTACATATTTCTTCATAGTAGCACCACACACACACTCACACACACACACACACACACACAGTTTATGAGCCACTCTACATATTTCTTCATAGTAGTACAAAAATATCTTCCACAGGAAAAATATAAAATAATCAAATAATGTAATTAATTTGAATGTGCTAGTGAGAAATATTCTTAGATCTTATATCCTCTCCTTTCTAAGTATCATACATTTTAACTAACAGAATATAGTTTAATGTAAAGATGATTGGACCAGACACCCCAAAATACAAAGTTTAAGGATGATTGGGTATTTGAGTCCCTGATATTTTTAAGATTACGAGATTGCATATGTAAGCTTCTCTGAAAAATAGTATTCAACAAATTAGTTCTTTTGTTTAAATGAGACAAAATATATTAAGGTATTTTTAAACCAAAAACTGATATGTATTGTCTATGTTTCTCTATATCTCTATCTCTATCCTTCTTTTCTTCCTTTCTATCTGTCTGTCTGTGTGTCTTTCAGATTATTGTGATTAGTTATTGGCTTGTCTTGTTGCCTGAAATAACACTGATAGTGGGAAAATGTGTCTTTTATGACAAATTATCAACATCATAGCAGGTTGTGAACCAAATGATTTTGTAGCATGAACTTCACTGTGTCCTAAAATTATATTCAATAGATGAAAATTGGGTGACTGTTGAAGATCAGTCTACATTTTTCATGTCTATGTGTCTCTGTTTCCGTGTGTGTCTGATAATCATTCAGAATTACCTTTTGCTTAGGAGGAAATTAAAAAATCACACTCTGACAGAGTGAAACCTTCTTGACAAAGCATTAAATTATAAAATCTAAGTACCAATTACCTCCTTGATCGGAGGGCATGGAGCTGGAGTCATGTGAAGTAGAATGAATGATGAACTATGGGTCCCCTCCAGTTTCTGCTATTTGATTCTCTGGTACAGAGTTGCTTTGTTAAAATAATTTACTTATGATGATTGCATGGGGACAGTGTTCATGCAGTTATTAATTCCTTTTCTTTATTAGCTTATGACTTTTATTATCATGCTTTCCCTTTTTGATATAAATTGTTAATTATTACTTTGATAGCACTGCATAAAACTTCTAGTAATTGTCATTGTTTGACTAGCAGTTGTGGAGATTTACTTTTGCTAAACTTGTACCATATAGAGAGCCATACAGCAAGGGGCACAGTACATTAAAGAAAAGCCCTTTCGCTCTGCTAGTGTGGCTCAGTGGATTTAAAGTCAGCCTATGCACCAAGAAGTCACTGGTTTGATTCCCATTTCTGGTCAGAGCACATGCCTGGGGTTGAGGCCTAATTCCCAGTAGGGGTCATGCGGAAGGCAGCCAATGGATGTTTGATTCTCATTGATGTTTCTATCTCTCTCCCTCTCCCTCTTCCTTCCTCTCTCTCCAAATTCAATAAGAACATATTTAAAAAAGAAAGAAAAGCCCTTCTCCTTTTGTTGTCTTTAGCCTGGGGAATATGTATATTGCCAGGTTTATAAAGAAACTGTTTATTGAGGGCCAATAGGTTTTGTCAAAAAGCTGTAGTTAACATCATTTAAACAGAGTTCCACTAACCAGATTCTAGAGAAATATACCTTGCTATAATTAAGACGTTATCCATTGACCAATATTGAAGTTTAATAAAAGTTCCCAATAAATTTACTGGTGATCCCATTGATTACAGAATACTTTAATAAGAGAATGACTTATTCAAATTTTAATAAACAACTTCTAAATAAGTTCAGGATAATACATACCATAGGGTGAATGAATATTGTATTTATTGAATGTGTAATTTTTCTTATCTTTTAATAGAATTCCCTGGCATAAATTCATATGTCAGTACTAGAAAATCTGGATAAAATGTATATTTTATATTTCCATAAAGTTTGGGAAATTACATATTCAGACATTTGCTTGTTTCACAAAGTGTTCTTATATCCTCAGAAGATTGTTCCATGTGTTTCCAGTTGCATCTTTGATATTCATGGCCCGTGTTTCTATAAAACTGAACTACTTTGTGGCTCCCTGATTCCACCATATGGATTATATATAGATTACATACTTGAGTTCTTCCCTGGAATGCCTCTCTCCTTCCCCTTTTCCAATATACTGTTCTTAATTTAATATGTTCTCAAGCACTTTGTGAGTTCTTCTGTGTTAGGATATATATTATGTGGTGTACATATAATGGCATATATAATGGTAGGGTCTACATCTTTAATCTCTATATCCATATCATGCAGCAAATTATGTGGCACATATTAGGCATTCAATGTAATTTTGTTAAAAAAGAATTGACAACTTTAACTCCCTTACAAATCTAAATATAAGTCCTGATTAAAAAGTTATATTGAAAAAATGAATAAGTGGAAAAAGTTTTTATTATCTAAACATATCATATTAGTTATTAATAATTTAGCATCTAATTGATGAATTGCCCCTTGAACAATTTTCTTTATAACATTTTTCTTTCTCTAGCTTTATTATAACAATATGGCATATAATACATATATCATATAAATATGTGTTAATAGACTTTTTTCTGTTGTTCATAAGGCTTCAAGTGATGGTAGGCTATTACTAGTTAAGTTTTTGGGGAGTCAGTTATATGTAGATTTTTGACTGTGTGAGGGGTGTTGGCACACCTAACCCCAACATTGTTCAAGAATCAAAATTGGTTATTTGTATATATTGGATACATGTACTTGTTTGACTATATTATTTTTTACTAAAATAAAAAAATACATATATTTTATTTGACCCAATGAAACTCAGAGGGAAGGAGGAGGGGGGCAGGAAGAGATTAACCAAAGAATTTATATGTATATATGCATTACCTATGGACACAGACTATAAGGTGCTGAAGGCTTGGGGCAGGGCAGGAACCTGGTGGAGGGGAGCAATGGGGGGGGGGGAAAGATGGACATCTGTAATACTTTCAACAATAAATATTTTTTAAAGTTCATTAAAAATATATGTATATTTTTTAGTTTGCATGAAAGAAAAAATTAGATTGGTAACAATGTTTAAGGAAAAGCAGTTTTTCTATTGCTATATTACTTGGTATAAAACTAACTTACCTAAATTAAATGTGCATGTATTATAGAATGTCTCTAAAAATGGGTCACAAATAAAGCATTTCGGGGACCCATATATGGGAGGGTGACATGTAGTGGGGAGATTTATTGGAATTTGGAATAGAAATAAAAGAATGCCCCCAGGTTCCTTGTGTCTTATCTCCATTCGTCCTGCTGTGAAAGAAGTCCAGCCTTGTCTTCAGGAAAAGCGCCAGGGTCCAGAAATACTGTGCCATTGGTTCAGTCCGTGCCAAAGCTTCATCCAGTTCATTCTCTGTCCTCATCCGGGTAGCTTAGCCTCTGCTCCTGCCTGCCCTCTGGCTGGTGCTGCTTGCAGTACCCAGGCTCGCATTTAGAGTCACTTGGAGCAAGTGCTCGGGACCTGGCATGCGCCACTCGGCCTGCATGGTTGTTCTGAGGAGAGAATGAGAGAATGTGCAAACGAACAGGCCAACAAACACATGTTACCAGGCCAATGTGTGCTACCTGGCCCACGGCCTTTTTTGTGCTCTGATTTTATTATCTCAGGCTTGGGGAGGACCAGGCGCTCTTTCAAACTAGCCAGTCAGTTTTCTAACCCATTCCTGGCACTTTCATTACTTGGAAACAATGTTATCCTTTAGGGTTTTACTACTAAAGTATGTTAGGCAAACCAGAGATGTTCAGTCTCAGGCAAATTGTTCCCCACCACTAAAGCACAAGCTTCGGGCTGTTCCACCAAATACTCTGTGAATTAGGAGGTTTCACATGTGGTTAGTGGAAACTGTCACTGTTCTGTGTGACTTATGCGAGTGCCAAGTACTGTTCCCTTTAACTTTTCAGAAGATTCTTCCCTCCTTTTGGGTAGTTTCCGCAAATACTTGTACTGATCAGCACTTTGCCGAGTACTTAAGGAGGGCCCTCTGAATATCCTTGAGTTTCTTTTTCTTATTCTATCTTGAAAACTCTCATGCCTTAGAAATCCCAGTTACTCAGCCCTGTCACATCAACTCATTTAGCTCTGTTTACTCCCCCTGTGCCACAGTGGGGACACTAGGCAGCAAGTTGATGCATTGATAGAGTTCACTCGTTTGTTTGCCATCTCCCAGGAATCACTGTCCTTCAGAGTCTAAATCTCATGTCTTTAAGTTGTTTCTTACATTATGTCTGGTTTTTCGCTTGTGGCATAAATCTAGTCCTCTTACTCCAACTTAGTCTAAAGTGTAAATCCTTATTTATTGCTTTAAATAGTGGGAAAAATTAATATTATAGCACAAATATAATAAAAATTAGGATAAATCCTGGCATAGTAATAAAATTTTCTTGAATATAAAGTATTAATATTGTCATATATAGATCCTGATGAGATTGTTCATAAGCAAATTCCTCAAAATTTTCATAGTTTTAGTAATACTTAAATATAACTTTAATGGAGATAAGCAAGTTATGAATTAAAAATATATACTCAGAAAAGATACAAATGGCCAACAGGTACCTGAAAAGGTACTCAACTTCACTAATCATCAAGGAAGTGCAACTCAAAAACATACTGAGATAGTCATTCACACCTGTTAGAATGTCTATCATTAAAAAGACAAGACATAACTAGTGTCAAGAATTTGGGATAAAAGGGAACTTTTGTGCACTGTTGGTGGAAGCATTTAAAGATAATGTGTAAATTTTCATGGCAATAACCTTTTAGTAAATATAGTGCTATAATACCATCTTAGTTTTTTTTCTTTCTAAACGATAGTTCAATAAATTTTTTGTAACAAAAGAATTTTTTACAAAATATATGGTCTTTTTATCTATGCAAAACATTATAGCATTATTTTGACAGAATTTGGAAATATGTAAACATTGTTTAATATTCTTTTAAAATTAAAGAATCATTGCAATGTTTATATGAAAGTTTCATAACTTATTTTACTCAAATGGGTTAAATATACTATGACTAAAGTATAATATATAGTTAATGCCTTTTTAAAATATTAACCATAAAGTCAAAACAGAAGTCATTTTTGATTCTGCTACTTATGTGCTAGAGAATCTGCTAAAATATTTTCAGCTTTTATCTAAAAATGTTTATATCATATTTCTTTGCATTTTACATTTTTACTTACTTGATCACTGAGTCCACTTACAAATAAAAGTGAATATTTAATTATATTTCACTTTCTTTAGGAACAGAATACCAAGAATCAAACACATGTCATACATCTGGTGCAACTGGGAGAACACAGAACTGAGTGGAAGAGAAGCTCCCCTGCCTGACACAAACTAAATATATTTTTTGAGGAATCTCTATACTGCTTTCTGTGGTTGCTGTACCACTTTATATTTCCACTAACAGTGCACAAAAGTTCCCTTTTATCCAAATTCTTGGCACTAGTTATGTCTTGTCTTTTTAAGGATAGCCATTCCAACAGGTGTGAATGGCTATCTCAGTATGTTTTTGATTTGCATTTCCCTGATGATTAGTGAAGTTAAGCACCTTTTCAGGTACCTGTTGGCCAATTGTATCTTTTCTGAGTATATATCCAAAAGAAATGAAAATAGTATCTGGAAGAGGCATCTACACTCCCATCTTTATTTCAGCTTTATTCATAAGTGCCAGATATGGAAACAACATAAGTGTCTGTCAAGAGATGAATTGATGAAGAAGATATAAGATAAAGATATAGGTAGATATAAATACAGATACAGATATAAGTAGATATAGGTTTAGAGATAGAAATAGAGATATATGGGAATTTTATATGTCTGAAAAAAAGAAGGAAATCCTGTAATTTGTGATAGCATGGATGATCCTTGAGGACTTTATGCGAAGTGAGAAAGAGAAAGAAACATACTGTATGATCTCACTTATATGTGGAATCTAAAAACATCAAACTCATATGTGTGATGTATTTCTAGGTTTATCAACTAATTCTATTAATATTATAAGGTTGTCTTTAAAATCAATTTATTAGGTTTTTAAAATTATTTAAACAGTTTCTCTGGAAATGATACAACACTAAAAGTCTCCATAATATTTCTTTCTGACGTCATAAAAACAAATTTTGTAATCTCTACAATTGCTATTCGTTTTCAAGTTACCACCAAATTTAAAAGTAGTTTATTTGAGAATGAAATTTTCATGAGACCATTACACCCTGGGCCATCTTTGTTTAGAAATTTCTAACCCCACCCAGTTGGAATTTATTTCTTCTTTGTCTTAATTTTTCCATTTTTTATCTTGTATTCTATCATCATTTATGTGTGCATGACTTGTACCTCAATTATACTATGGGATCCCAAGGAGAGGTATTTTTTCTTGTTCTTGATTTATTTCTGTACATCAGAGTGTCTGGGACACCATAATAAATACATAATGTATGTTTGTTAAATGTGCATTTTCACATAAATTCAATAATACGTGTATAAAGTAGATGAATTCTAGATGTTCAAGTATATAGAGTTAACCTTATCAAGGAGCTTGATCAAGATTAAGGGAAATTTTAAATAAGTTAATTGGGACACTCAGGAAACAGAGTTTATAATGTAAAAGTGTTTGCCAGTTAGATGGATACAAGCATGACCTAACAAATGGTGCAATAGAAAATCTGTGTTATGAACATGAGATCCTTGTAGACAGATGTTTCTCTTTCAAGAATTTCTCAGTTGTTTTAGTTGTCTTTCTTTCTTTTATTCCCCATCCATCCAACCAGCAAATATTTATCAAGCATTTACTAGTTGTTGGGAATTACTTTATGTGTTAGAGAGATAAATTTTCCTGCCTTTTTGGAGCTTATATTCTGTTAGGGGTGTGAGTCAGGGATTTAGGGGCACTTAGCCTTCACTGAGGAAGCCAGAATAGCTGGAATAAGCAGGAAGTAAAAAGGAGATCAGGTCTCAGAGATAATGGTGATGGGGTAGCACAAGCTGTTTGTCCACCATTGTAAGGAGATGGATTTGCCTCCAAATGAAATGAGAAGTATTGGCTATTTTGAGCAGAGAACTTACAATATCTGAGTTAGTTTTTAATAGGATCATTCTGGCAGCTGGATTGAGAAAAAGGCTCTAAGGGTGAAGCTATCAAAGCAAGGTACCAAATTTCAGGCAATTGCTATAATCCAGGCAAGATGTAATGGTGAATTGGTCCAGAGTGTTAATAGTACAGATAGTGAAAATGTGTTATATTCTGAATATATTTTGAAGGCAGAGGTAGAAGTATTTTTTGACAAATTGGATATGGAGTGTGAGAGCTCCAAGTTGTTTTTTCTTTTCTTTTTCTTTTTTAACAACTTTAAGTGAATAGAATTGTCATTAATTGAGAGAATAGTCAATATTATTTACTTACATTGCTTTTCATTTTTTCTCTTAGAACTTGCAATTTGATTCTGCTCCAAACACTAAAAAATAAATTGGACCTCCAAATGTTTTCTGCTTGCCCACATTGAGGCATTTTATTATTCTGATCTCTTAGGAAACTCTTTTTACCCTTAACTTATTTTCCTTGTTTGTCCAAAAAGTCTTTGCTCTACATTTCTTTCTCAGTATTTGTGACCCACTTCCACTGATTTTGGTATGCAAAAAGTAATTTACAAACCTATGTTTCTATTAATGAATAAAAATATATTATAACTTAAATAGTAACTGGATGTAGTTTATTTTATTTTGCTGTATTTAGAAGAGTAAATACATCCTGGCCAAGTGAGTAAATGATATATGAATTAAACAATAGAAATGTGACTTTAGAAGTACTTTTACTTATTCAAGAAGTTTAACAATAGCATTGAAAAAGGATTGACCATACCAAAATCAGAGCAAATTAATAGAAAATGTTTATCACCTTTTTGCAAAATAATTTCCTTAAAAATATATAGAATTTTCAAAACTATTTCAGATTTAGCATGGTCATTTATATATGACTGCCAAACATATTCATATCTCTGAAAATCTTGTTTTACAGAACTTATGGATATTGTCTATTATTGTTGCAATTTTGAGTTGTAACTGATATGTTTACTTAGTGGCACCTCTGTTTATTAAACTTCACACTCGGGGGCAGCTATTAATTTTTCAGATGTACAATTTTATGATTTATTGCTGCACTTTAATAATACTGTCTGTCTCAGTTGCTACAATGTTCCACACCTGTTCTCTATGAATGTGTTTCTCTTAAAGAGATTTAACACTATTGCAAACCCTTAATGTAATGCTTTATCATGATCCAGTGTGATTATACTGTATAATGCAATCTTAGCTTGTTATGGTTTTACACTTCTTGAGCTTGTAACAACCTACTTCCTGTAGCAAATGAGAAATATTTCATGCTTTACTTAGTGTGGTCATCAAAGGAAGATAAGATTTTTATCCAGATAATTTTTAGGTCATATTAAATGTTCTGTAAGATTCTGCTAAGCCTGTGTAGGATCACTGTTCCTGGGGATTATTTATATTCATTTCACTGATAGAAACTTACGTTCTCATACCATCTTCTTTCTTCCTAAAATACCTCTCTAATGCATGTTTGTTAGCTATTTTGTTTATTTGTGTTGTTTTTGCCCTTCAACCAGTTAGAGCTAACCATGTTTACGTCCCCTTTTTCTTCTGGACTTCAGAAAAGATGATATAGGATTGTAAATATATAATTGTATATAAAGACATTTCTTTCCCTTTTAGAAACAAAAACATTGTGAGTCAATTATTCCTTGATTATGATGAATTACTTTTCTTCCAGATACTGTTTTATTGAAGACTTGAGAACACTAAAGACAGACAACAGCTACTTGTTGATCTGCTTATTTTATAGATGAAATACATATGTTCAAGGTGTCAGGCTTTATTGAGAGTTACTTTAATAATTAGACTATTTTACCATCTTCAGAAGCTTTTAATTTTCAGCGATCACTACTGAAGCTATTTTTTTAAAAAAATATATTTTATTGATTTTTTACAGAGAGGAAGGGAGAGGGATAGAGAGTTAGAAACATCGATGAGAGAGAAACATCGACCAGCTGCCTCCTGCACACCTACTGGGGAAGGGATAGAGAGTTAGAAACATCGATGAGAGAGAAACATCGACCAGCTGCCTCCTGCACACCTCCTACTGGGGATGTGCCCGCAACCAAGGTACATGCCCTTGACCAGAATCGAACCTGGGACCTTTCAGTCCGCAGGCCGATGCTCTATCCACTGAGCCAAACCGGTCTGGCTGAAGCTATTTTTTAAAGAACATTTCTAGTGGTGTAAACTAACACTACATAACAAATGACAACTTTTGCATTTTTAAGTGCTATCATTCATACATTTTGGCTGTTCATAGTCACAAAGATGATGTTATTACCTGTTGGGGGGCAATTATCCATGGTATTCCTATACATTTGTGACAACTTGACTACCTTTTGGAGGAGGTTTCTGAAGTGGTATCTCCCTCCAGGGCAGAAGGGGTATTTTTTTTAGTCCAGTGTAATTAAGATAAGATCTTCCTCTGGGCCAAATAATGGGCAGGCTTGCTGGAAGCCCTTTTTAAGATTGGGGGTTTCCTAAATTCAGATAACCTCTGCTGTGATAAGCCCACTTTGCAGTAACCTCCTGGGCCATTTAGCATTGTCCCATGATTCTTGGGTGGAAAAGGAACTGATGAGAATA
This sequence comes from Myotis brandtii, assembly GCF_000412655.1. Classification (NCBI taxonomy): domain Eukaryota; kingdom Metazoa; phylum Chordata; class Mammalia; order Chiroptera; family Vespertilionidae; genus Myotis; species Myotis brandtii. Next base: position 2,235,825 of record NW_005363836.1, on the reverse strand, counting down.
TGAAGTTCAGGAAATGCATAATAAAGTTGATTTTTTTTCTCTGACCCAACAGTCTCCTGTCCACTGGAAGCTTTTATAAAAGTGTGGGGGGCTGACATATTAGTTTACATGGAGAATAAAATCTTTGACCCTGGACAGTTGACATCACCATCATTTTACAGAAGAAATAATAGGCTCAGGGAGGGGAAAATGACAGAGGTAGAACTTGAACTCTGGTCCTAGGCTTTTGCCATACTGTGATGCTGCTTCTAGGGAGTGGACTTTAAGCCCATGATTTTTTAAAATTTCTTTTTACATTTTCTTTATATATTTTTTATGGTTGAGACATACTTCTATTTATTTATTTTATTTTTATTGAATTTATTGAGATGGCATTGGTTAATAAAATTATATAGGTTTCAGGTGTACAATTCTATAATACATCATTTACATATTGTATTATGTGTTCACCACCACAAGTCCTCTCCTTCCATCACCATTTATCCCCTTTATGCCCTTTGCTACCTCCCCACTCCCCCATTTCCCTCTGGTAATTTAAATTGATGATCTCCTGGGAAGTCACTAAAACTAAAGACAGTCAGGATTCATTGTGGCAGCTCATTATAGTCATGAAAAGTTAATGAAGCAAAAATAAAATAATATGTATTCATTAAGATTCAGTTACATCTTCAGTAAAGCTAACATAAAAGAACATTTGAAAAATATTGTAATTATTATTTCAGATTTTTGTAACTTTAGTTTTAAAATTGTACTTTGATTTTGGAAAAGATGCCTGGAATTTGCAAAGATTGGGGACTATGGAGATAGAAATGAAACACTCTAATTTACACCACGGCTTTTTCTCACAAAATACTCTCTCTCTCCCTCTCTCTCTCTCTCACACACACACACACACACACACACACACATACACACACACCACACAATTGTATTTTTTGATGGCTTACAGGAAGAATCACATCACATAGTAAACTAACCCTAGTAGTACTAGTAGTTTTTCTTAAGGATTTCATAATCTTACTATTGTAAACTAGAATTATTTCATTGTTGGGAAATTGTCTTTGAGGAACACAAAATGTAATTAAAATTCTGGACACCAAGTTCTACTCTCACCTGTGTCACCACCTGATCATTGTCATGTAACTTAACTTTCATGCCACCTACTTTCTTGTGCTGTGGGGGAAAAAGGTTGATTACTTTCAATAATTTTAAAGGAACTATTTAATTATAATAGTTAAAGTTTTTTGATTCTGTGTGATAAGTGTAAAAGCTTTCAAAAGTGGCATTGGTGTATTATCCTATGGCATTACTTCATACATATTTTGAATACAATAAGCATTCATTGCTATATGTGGTCTTTGTAATACACTATCTGTGATCTGTGTATATCCATAATAGTAATAATGTTTTCTTGTTATATTCATAAAATAGAATAAAATGCCATTGGATTTTAATATTGAAATTTTATAACTGATTTACAAATAACAATAGATATTCAATATATGTAATTCAATATATAGTTTATGGACTAAATTTAAATTTTTATTTGGCTATACTTTGTATTGGCATTTTAGTTTATACGTCTTTTGGCATATTGTAGTAATGATAGTGCTATAAAAATTGTGTTATTCTTACCATTATTGCTGTTTTAGAGGCCATGAATAAATTTTAAAATACAATTTTTTAATTTTATTGTGAAAATAACTAAATTATATATTCCCCTGCTTACGTAACCCTCTATCTGAGACATTCAGTTGTTCCTGGTCAGAATGAGGGCTTTTTATATTTCTTACTCATTATTTTCTTGGTTTTGTAAGAGCAATATAATATGAAATTTGAATGAGATGCAATCACAGGAGTTTATTTAGCAAAACCATTTTTATATAGCTGCCACTCATTTCAAAACAGTTTATAGAGGCTATAACTGACATTTTATTGAGTGACATGTAAGAAGTTAGAATACCTTCTGACTTTAATGTAAACCTTATCTATAATAATAATAAAAGTTAATATGCTAATTAGACCAGACGACCTTCTGGATGATCTTCTGATGAAGCTGTGGCAGCGGGGGCTGAGGCAGAGGCAGCCACCGTGGCTGCAGGGGCTGAGCCCCTTGCACAAATTTCGTGCATCAGGCCTCTAGTCACAGATATAAAAGCCAAGTGACCAGAACAATGGAACGAATGGAATGACTGGGATGACCGGTGACTGGTTGCTGTGATGCACACTGCAGTGGCCAACTGGCCCCAATTGATGCCCCCCCCCAACCTCCCACGGCTCATCCCCCCCGGCTGGCCCCACCCCTGATCAGCTCCCATAAGGGCGGGCAGCCAAATTCCACCTGTGCACATAGTTTCACTCCATTTTTTGCCATGCTAATATTTTATATAATTAGAGAGCTCATTCTACAAGCCTTAAGAATTGCTGCTAAATCACATGTATATCATTCACATATATGCATAATGATGTATAATCTATATATGTATATATACTTACATGCATACTTATCTATAACTAGAGGGCCAGTGCACAAAAATTAGTGCACTCGGGGGGGTCCCTCAGCCCGGCCTGTGCCTCTCGTAGTCTGGGACCCCTTGGGGAATGACCACCTGCTGGCTTAGGCCCACTCCCCAGGGGATTGGGCCTAAGCTGACAGTCAGACATCCCTCTGGCAGCCCAGGAGCCCTCGGGGGATGTCCACTTGCCAGCGGGGAGCCGGCCTAAGCTGCAATTGGACATCCTTAGCACTGCTGAGGAGGCGGGAGAGGCTCCCACCACTACCGCTGTACTGGCAGCCGTCAGCCTGGCTTGTGGCTGAGCAGAGCTCCCCCTGTGGGAGCTCACTGACCACCAGGGGGCAGCTCCTGCATTAAGCGTCTGCCCCCAGTTGGTAAGTGTGTGTCATAGTGACCAGTCATTCCCAGTCGTTCTGCTGTTAGGGTCAATTTGTATATTACCCTTTTATTATATAGGATAATAAAAGCATAATATGCTAATTAGACTGGACAGTAGAATGACCTTCTGGATATCATTCCAGATGTCCTTCCAGACAAAGCCATGGTGGCGGGGGCCAAGGCAGAGGCTGTTAGGGGTGATGAGGCATGCAGACAAGTGGTTAGGGGCAATCAGGCAGCCTGGCAAGTGATTAGGGGCGATCAGGCAGTCAGACAGAGGTAGTTAGAGGCGATCAGGCAGGCAGGCAGGCAAGTGGTTAGAGCTAACCAGGCAGGCAGGCAGAGTGGTTAGGGGTGATCAGGAAGGCAGAACGGCTAGTGGGTAGGAGCCTGCAGTCCCGATTGCAAGAGGAATGTCTGACTGCCTGTTTAGGCCCGATCCTGCAGGGATCCCTGTGGGATTGGGCCGAAACTGGCAGTCAGAAATCCCCCAAGGGGTGCCAGATTGCGAGAGTGTGCAGGCCGGACTGAGGGACCCCCCTCCTGTGCACGAATTTTGTGCACTTGGCCTCTATGTATATCCTATATAATAAAGAGGCAATATGCAAATTAATCCTCACGCCCTCATAAGATGGCTGCCTATGACCAGGCCAGCAGGGGGGTTAGTGAGGGACAACCAAATGACTGAACAAGCAGGCTGCATGGGGCAACCAGGCCAGCAGGGGGTTTAGTGAGGGATGACCAAACGACTGAACAGCAGGCTGCGTGGGGCGACCAGGCTGGCGGGGGGACCATTAGGGGCGACCAGGCCTGCCCGGCAGTTGGGGGCAACCAAGCCAGCAGGGGGGAGGGCTGTTGTGGGGGGGGGGGTGGTGGGGGGGGACCGGGCCGGGAGGGGGGCAGTTAGGGGTGATCAGGCCGGCACCCAGAGGCAGTTAAGGTCAATCAGGCCGGCGGGGCGGGGGGGGGGAGTTAGGGACAACCAGGCAGGCAGGCAGGGGGGTGGTTAGGGGCCAGCATTCCAGGATTGTGAGAGGGATGTCTGACTGCTGGTTTAGGCTGCTGGCAGTTGGACACCCCCCAAGGGGTCCCAGATTGGAGAGGGTGCAGGCTGGGCTGAGGGTACCCCCCCATGCACAAATTTCATGCACCGGGCCTCTAGTATGTATATATAGAGAGTTTCATAAACATGACCAAGGTCACAAATTTGTATATGTTTGCGTATGTGAAAAAAGCATAAAGTTACTAAATGGATTGGGACTAAAATATCACAAGTTTTCTTCCCATTATCAAACTGCACATTTGTGCATGTTCTTACAAAGGCCATTTCTTTACAAATAGTGTCCTGGGGGATTGTTAGCACTAGATGAAGCTTCCTGTTTATTCACCTGCTCTGGGATTTCCCATTTGCCAGCATTAAAAACGCACTGTATTATAAATGAGAACAGCTTGTTGAGAGCAGTGGTTTAAGGCTTTCTGGAAATAGATGAATACAACATGTTCTGATATATTTGTAGCAAAATTCAGCTTATTGAGTGAATATAGGGTGTTTTTTATTTTTTGAACAAGCATAGGAAATATGTTCCTGTGGTGGTATTATTGATAATTATAAATTCTTCCTGAAGAAAGTAATCATGCATGCTTTATAGTAAACCTCCTTTTAGGAAAGCAATTAGTATTCAGTTTGGTATCCAGGTAAACAATATTTACATCAAAATAGTAGAAGATTATTTGGATATATACCTTAAAAATTCTCTGCATTGCCCCATAAAAAGAAAATAAAATAGTAATAATATTTTCATAATCATAGATCAGTTGGTAAACTCTCCTTATTACAGTTTATCTAAGTGGACTTTGACTAAATATCTAGATAATCATTTTTCTGAAAAAAAAAAGGGAAGGGAATGCATGTCAACTATAATTGCAAAATAAATTTAAAAAGGGGTGAGGGGAGGATAGAATAAAGTTCACCCTACTTTGTCTGCCAACACATTTTGCTTTCATAGTTTTGCCTATTTTATAAGCCTAAGCAACACTTTCACTGCTTAAGAGATATTTACTAACATAATGAAGGAAAACTTGAGTTATCTTTATTTTTCATTTTCTCATAGCTAAAGATAATCTAGATGCTTAGATATGATGTATATTTATATATATATATTTATTAATTTCAGAGAGGAAGGAAGAGGAGAGTGATAGAAACATCAATGATGAGAGAGAATCATTGATCAGCTGCCTCCTGCATGCCCTGCACTGGGGATCGAGCCTGCAACCTGGCATGTACCCTGACCAGGAATCGAACTGTGACCTTCTGGTTTCTAGGTCGATGTTTAACCACTGAGCCACACTGGCTGGGCTGACATTTATTATACTTTTAGTACATAACATGTAAAAGCTTGAATATGCTACAGCATACTTATACATATAGTATTGACTTTTAAAAATTATGGGCTCAGCGTTTTAGACATTTTTTTAATTTTTAGCAAATTAAAAAAATAGCAGGATAAGTTTTGATGTTTTATATTTTATAAAATTGACCTTTGTTTTTTGGTATGCGGGGATGTGTAGTGGGTGTGTGTGTGTGTGTGTGTGTGTGTGTGTGTGTGTAGTCGTAAATGTCAATGTAAGAGATGTATTGTAACACTATAGTAAAATTTTGGTTTTGTCAGCACAAACCTGAACTTATTTAGCTTTAAATGGGACAAAGAGATGATTTATCATATGTTATAGCAGCATTTAATGAAAGTAGTTTATAAACAAAATATATAGAGTAAGAAAATACCTGTCATGTGAAAAATTACTTCTTTGAGCACCCCAAAATTTAATGTTTACAAAGAAGTTTAAACATAATCTTGATATATATATGCAAAAATTTGTTCTATTCTAGTGAGTTATGTTTAATCAAGTATAGTTACCTCAATCACAGATCATTTTTTTAAAAAAGTTTTATATAACATTGTGTGTTAAAGTGAACTATAAAAATATTTTAAATTATATAGCTTCAGAATGATACATGGATCACTGTAAATTACAAAGGGTAAGGAAAAATGGAATGAATTTTTAATAGACCTAATTTCTCCTTTTAAAAAATAGAGGTTGTTAAATGAGCATCTTAAGAAGTATTAAATTATTCACATATATATAAAACATTAATAGGATATTTGTATTGGGTGGCTAATCTCTAATTTCTAAGTTTATTTACAGGATACATAGCATCTTTCCAGTTTCTTATATTTTCAGTTATACTCTTGAATTACATATACATTTTTTTCTAGGGATTCGACTTCATCACCAAATCATTTTTTCTATCCATAAAATATATTGTGCAGATTGACCTTTTCCTTTTTGCAGTGCAGTCAAAATACTTTTTGGATATAAATAAAACATGCTTAACTCTCTTTTCCTAATTTTCTTTTTTTACTGTAATCTATAGGAGTGGGCAAAAGTAGCTTTACAGTTGTGAATAGGCAAATCAGAGTTTATTCTTGTATTATTATTTACTAGGGGCCTGGTGCACAAAAATTTGTGCACTCGGGGGGGGAAGGAGGGGTCCCTCAGCCCGGCCTGTGCCCTCTCGCAGTCTGGGACCCCTCGGGAGATAA
>NW_005363836.1:2203683-2227907 GCF_000412655.1 Myotis brandtii | reverse complement strand
TAAGCTTATATATATATATATATATTATTGTTTTATTTTCCAAACAAACAATGCACTTCTTACTGTTGCACCCCCCTCCGGTACTTATGTGCTCCCCAAAATTTATGTGCAGTGTTATCTTCTTTGAGGTTTAACATTTAAATTATGTTATATATATATATATATATTATTGTTTTATTTTCCAAACAAACAATGCTAAACTTACTGTTGCACCCCCCTCCGGTACTTATGTGCTCCCCAAAATTTATGTGCAGTGTTATCTTCTTTGAGGGTTAACATTTTTTAAATTATGTCTAAAATACATATGAGACAGGAAAGTGTACAAATATGAAGTTCATATAGCTCCGAGCCTTTGAACATATGAAAGCATATGAGCAACCAACATCCAGATCAAGATATAAAACAATTCTATTACCTCAGAAACGTTCTCTGCTGACACCTCACCCACTCACCCAAGGTAATCACTCTTCTGATGCTAAAAACATCAATTCATTTAACCTGTTCTTGAATTTAATATAAATAAAATAAAACTATTTTATGATGTCTTCCTTTGCTCAACACAGTGTGTAGGATTTATCTATGTTGTTGGGTAAATGAATAGTTCATTTTTTAAAAAATTATTGTTTTGTATTTCATTATAGGAATATATGGTAGACTAGAGGCCCGGTGCACAAAAATTTGTGCTCCCCAGGGGATTTGGCCTAAGCTGACAGTCAGACATCCCTCTGGCAGCCCGGGAGCCCTCAGGGGATGTCCACTTGCCAGCGGGGAGCAGGCCTAAGCTGCAGTCGGACATCCTTAGCGCTGCTGAGGAGGCGGGAGAGGCTCCCGCCACCACTTCTGTGCTGGCAGCTGTCAACCTGGCTTGTGGCTGAGCAGAGTTTTGCACTGACCACCAGGGGCAGCTCCTGCATTGAGCGTCTGCCCCCCTGGTGGTCAGTGTGTGTCATAGTGACCAGTCATTCCCAGTCGTTCTGCTGTTAGGGTCAATTTGCATATTGCCCTTTTATTATATAGGATTAATATTCCATTCTCCTGATGATGGACATTTGAATCATTTTTAATTTTTGTCTTTTAATTGTCACCTCAGAAGGAGAATTTTAATATTTTACTATTAAATAAGTCAGCTGTAGTTTTTTTTTTGTTGGGGGTTGTATCTATCTTTCCCCCATTTTTATTGAAATGTAGTTAATATATATCGCATATTGGTTTCAGATATACAATATCACCTCCTGTAGTTTATTCTGATGAGAACTTTTATGATCTACTCTCTTAGGAACTTTCAGATATACAAAGCAGTCACAATATTTTCAAATTTTCATATTTCTCTAAGGATCACCAACCTATAATTTGTGTTTGTCATCAACATTACTCTGGAAATAGGTTAGCTATGAGATGAGCTAAGGTCCTATTTGATTTAAAGTATGTATTAACCAAAGGTTCTCACCTTGTCAGGTTATGGCTCAAGATTGTATATTAATTTGAGTCCTTCTTATTAATCATTTATACGTATTTATTTTAAACTCACCATAAGCTCTAGTTAAGCTAAGCTATTCTCCTCCAGCATACCCAAACATCTTAGAAGAAGACTGAGACACTTTTCTGCATATTCGCTATGAAAAGCCCTCTCTGAAGAAATTCCAGGATTTCTCTGGGACTGTTTATTTAACAGTATCCAAATCTTATCCCAATGATATGCCAGCTCTAATAACCCCCAATAGCTCCAGATGTTATCATTGGTCCTCCATGGGTAGGGAGGCAGGAGAGGATAAAGTCATCCCTCATGGAGAACCACTGAGATATTTTGATATTCACAGCAATACAAATTCTACCTTTTGAACTATTTATGCATATATGAGAACCTGAGCAGTTTTTTTTGTGTACCACACAAACAACATGGTTTTTTTCTTCCTCATAACTCCCCATCCTCCCCTTTTTTAAATACTAAAGTATTCAAGTCTTAGAGTTTTTTCATATATTTTACATTTCAGGGTGGACTGGGTTGGTCTTCTACCACTTCTTAAAGGAAATTTTGAAAAATATTCATAAGTTTTAATATAAGTACCTTTACTAATAAGCCTTAGTCATTTTTCCCTATTTAACTAATTTAGACTAGTTTTCTTATTATCAAGACAATAAATAATGATTCTTATATATATAATTTTCATTTCAGCATACCTATTACTTATTGAGGACATTAAATTTACTTGATATATACCTATTTCCATTTGTTCCATTCATTGCACTGTGAAATTATAATAGACAATTTCATTATCTTTCATTAAATCAATATTTATACTCACAGTTTCTTTCCTCGTATGTAAAACTCCTATTCACCCTTCAAGACCCCATTGCTGTTCATTCTGATGAGGAATGACCTATTACTTATTGAGGACATTAAATTTACTTGATATATACCTATTTCCATTTGTTCCATTCATTGCACTGTGAAATTATAATAGACAATTTCATTATCTTTCATTAAATCAATATTTATACTCACAGTTTCTTTCCTCGTATGTAAAACTCCTATTCACCCTTCAAGACCCCATTGCTGTTCATTCTGATGAGGCTTCTATAACCCATTTTAGGAATAAGGATATCTTCCTCATCTATGCTCCCAGAACACTTAGTTCAAACATTTACAACTGCATTTATTATATCACATTGTAATTTATTTATTACTGTTAAGTGACTGTAACATAACAATACTAGAATGAAGTAAATACCTATCAACTTATTATTTATCTGTTAAAAATTCAGTTAATTCGTGTATAATGTTCACTTTCCAACTGAGGATTAAATATTATCAAATGGCAAATACCCAGTTTACTACCATATATGGTAGCTATACAAGAAATATCAATCTCATTGTCATAGCTGATGTTAGAAACCTGGTGGATGGGATAGTTAGGCAAAAATAAAATAACCTTTATTTTTCTTAAATCTTAGAACTAGTTAAAATTCTGAGTAGATTAGCTATAATAAAAATCAATAAGATCCCAAGACATAATCTCTGAATTAAGACTTTTCACCAGATCTAGAAAAACTCAATTGACTTTATTATGTGGCTTCGATTTTATAAAAGTTGCTTAAGAAATGAAATGTTTAAGCATCACAAATACATTTAAAATTTTGAAAATAGTTTCAAAAATAGAAATGGAAATGTAGACACACATGCAACATATATATACTAGAGGCCCAGTGCATGAGTTGTGTGTGTGTCCCTCAGCCCAGCCTGCACCCTCTCCAATTTGGGATCCCTCTCAATCCAGGACTGTTGGCTCCCCACCGCTTGCCTGCCTGCCTGCCTGATTGCCCCTAACCGCTTCTGTCTGCCAGCCTGATCACCCCCTAACCACTCCCCTGCCAGCCTGACCATAACCAAACTGCTCCCCTGCAAGCCTGATTGCCCCTAAATGCCCTCCCCTGCCAACCTGGTCACCCCTAAATGCCCTCCCCTACCGGCTTGGTCACCCCCAACTGCCCTCCCCTGCAGGCCTGGTCCCCCCCCCAATTGCCCTCCCTTGCCAGCCTGGTCACCCCCAACTGCCCTCCCCTGCTGGCCTGGTCCCCCCCAACTGCCCTCCCCCACAGCCTGGTCACCCCCAACTGCCCTTCTCTGCCAATCTTCCAATGTCATTCCGGATGTCCTTCCAGATGAAGCTGCGGTGGCGGGGGCCGAGGCAGAGTTGGTTAGGGGTGATTAAGCAGGCAGGCAGGCAGGCAGAGGGGTTAGGGGCGATCAGGCAGGCAGGCAGAATGGTTAGGGGTGTAGAACTGCTAGTTTACTACAATTACAAAGTAAAATAATCAGACACAACTTTTCTCACTACCTGCTCCAAGAACACACCACCCTAGCCACTGCCAGGATTATTGTCACCTGAGTCACAAAATACCTGCTAAACCTTCACTACCAAAGCAAGTACAGTGTGGCCCATCACCTCTCTTTCCACTTCCTAATTGGAACCTGATTGGTGGAGCCTCAGTCACTACTGGAGTCTTGTTGAACATTCTCTGCAGTACAAAATGGTGCAGAAAAAAGAGATTAGAAGAAAGACAGATGAAACCCATCCGAATCCACTATAATTTTGTAAGTGGCAGAGTCTGGATTCAACCACAAATAGTGTGGTTCCAGGGCCAGTGTTTTATAGTTCAACCTATTAAGGGGATTTAAAATATTACGCTATATTTTTTCTTAATACATTTCATCCATTATTACGTATAAGCCACTGAGCTTAGTGTTGTAAGGGCACAGGTCTTGGACACATAGGAATAATTCCATGCCCTCAAAAATTGCATCTGGCTTTGAGAAGTAGGAGGAATGTGCTTTGTTGCTGAAGAGAATTCTCAGCAGTGCCCGAGGCTTCGGTCCCATCTCATCTCCATCAGACCGATGCAGGTGACTTTCTAGAGTTAGGAGCTGGAGTGCTTATAGAGTCTTCTGTAGCCACAGGATTTCTGTGCCACACTTCATTCCACTTCTCTTAGATAACATTTGGCTGCAGTTTCTAGAGCAGGTGGCACTTGAGAATCAAAAATACCCTGAGGCAAGTGAACATCCCTCTGCTTACAGTCTGGCCTATATAAAGAATGTTAAACTAGCAGGTGTCCTTTCTCGGAAGCATTTGCCCACAAACCAAAAAGAGGTATTTCTTTTGCACTGGGGAATATATTTCAGACTTTACGGGATTGGGGAGCAGAGGGAAGTTCCTGAAATATTAGCAGTGTCAGCGACATAGTGTGTGCAAGTGGACAGACTGTTCCAAATCCCCCTGTCCTGCTGCAAAGCCTATCCAGGCACAATGGGGTTTTCTCTGTATTCCTCCAGAGAGAAAAGTAGAAGATCTCTTGGTAGATGTTTCTGTTGTGCCTAGAATGCTAGCAGATTAAAGCACAGAAAGCAGTGTCATTGTTGCTAAATTATATGTTACATTAAAGCTATATTCTCAATCAGGTAATTCCCTACGTTTTCAGAGTACTGCTACAGTGAACGATAAAGCAGCAAGGGTAACCACTAAGTCCTTTTATTAGGGATCATGGAGGACAAAAGGAAACCATGCAAAACACCTCTTGGTCTAATAAAATTAATGAATTTAATTAGACACATCATTAAAAACTACATAAAGTATTCCCGGAATGTGCATTATAGCATGTAAAAAGAATGGAACTCCGTTGTTCCACTCTATTTTAATATTTGTCAGTAAAACTCATCAAGCAGAAAGATGGTAAGAAGATGGAATAGATTAATCTCAACATGGTTTGCAATACATCGATTGTTTTATGAGTCAGAGTTCACAGAAAACTACTAAGTTTTCACTTGAGCTTTTACACCAGAAATAAACAGCTCAGATAAAGATACATCATCAGAGGCATATGGAACTAAGCAATGAGGGAACGATTTTAACATGTCACTTATTAAAATATTTCAATCAATATTTTTGTTATCAAGATCAATGAAAATGTTTTATTAAAACTTCCTATGGATGTAGACATTAGAGAATATTTTAGTGTTAGCAAACTATTTCTAAAGAAATAAGTGGAAATAACTAGTCTAAACATTTTCACAGACTTAATCAATTGAAGATTTATGTTAATCTTTATTTATATAATTTAAATGTTTTTAAGTGTTAATCTGCTATTTGAAAGTCAGTATAATTATTCTACTTAAAGCAAACTAATTAAAATAATGTAGTTTTTATTGTTAATACATATCATTACCAAATAAATGTGTGTGTGTGTGTGTGTGTGTGTGTGTGCGTGAGTGACATACACACACAGGTGTGCCAGGAGGGTGGGAATCATTTTGGGATATTTTGTTTCTATGAGGTAGGGATTAAGTGAAGTGTAATTAAAACCACTTTTGACTATTTTAGTCAACAGATATTGGTTGATTATCTTCTGTATGTACAACAAGGTGTTTAATTAACATGAAGGCTGCATATGACTTTAAGGAAATCCAAAATGCGAAATCTGAGGTTGTAAATGGAATGTTATTATTCACAATTCCAAAGGATCTATGTTTTGCAAAGCAATTCTTTTTAAATGCAATTACTAATGCATTTGCTGCTTTACAGATCATAGTTACTTTTGAAAGATATTTGATGGATAGATAGATATATTTAAACTTAAAATTTATGGCTTTACTTTCTTTCTGAATATCTTTTAATGTGCACAACATTATAAAATAAGAAAGTATAGAATGGTATTATATAAAAAATAAAAGTTTTGCACCAATACCGCCCCCATCTCCATTGCATTCCCCAGAGTGAAACTTTTATTTACAGTATGTTTTGAAAATGGAAATCTCTGTTATTCTTTGCTGACCCTCCAAACTGAGTTGAGAATCATAATAATATTGCCCGAGATTGTTTCCCTAATTAATATGTTTCTTATGTTTCAAAGAGGCTGATCAACTTTTGCTTAATTTCAAGCTACACACAAAAGACCATCTAAACTTTAAATTAACCCAGATGTTCTTAAGCGATGTCCTATTACTGGTTGAACCCTAATTGCTCTCTTGATTTCATGAGCTTACATTTGTGTTATCAGAACTCCTTTGCCACCCTTCCCTCCATCACGATGGCATGGCAGAAGAGGTAGGACCTACACCTTCAAGACTCAGAATCCACATTTAATTTCCTTTCTTTTAGTGCGTGCCCCTTCCTTGGGTTTAGATTAGTTAGTGTATTGTCATCTGTGGTACTTTCTGCATATGGCAGGAGTAATTCTATCTCTGGCACACCCATTAAATGCCTAGAGCCTTCTCCAATGAAGCAGTAAAAAACAGTACCCTTCCTTACCTCCCACATATGCACCTCCCAGGTGTTGTTCTCATTTGAAATCCATGTGTATAGCCTGCGTTGTTAGGCTGCAATCTGCTCATATCTGCTGGGTCCAGAAGCCATTGATGGTATCAGAATTTCTGGCACAAGTAACATCACTTGAGTCACTGACGCTAATGCCCCACTGGCCATGACAAGTTTGAAGACCCACACTGTTGAGGCCAGGCTGAAACCTTGAACAAAAATTTGCATAAATTGAAGAAAGAGATGATAGCTATAATATGAATTAACTTAAAACTTGCTATTAGGTAGCATTATCAAACTTATTGCCAGCCATATTTTTTTGATCTATGATTTATGGTGGGAATTACCTTTTTTTAAAAATGTTTTTATTGATTTAGAGAAAGGGAAGGGAGAGATAGAGAGATAGAAACATGGATGAGAGAGAATCATTGATTGGCTGTCTCCTGCAAGTTCCCTACTGGGGATTGAGCCCGCAATCCAGGCACATGTCCTGACTAGGAATTGAAACTGTGACTTTTTAGTTCATGGGTCACTGTTCAACTGCTGAGCTACCCTGGTGAGGCTCCCATTCTTTTTAGAAAGTGTTCTTCTCAACCCAGAGCAGTGTGACATTATTTTATATGCTCAATGAAAAAAAATCACATAAAAATATAAAAGGCAAAAATCAATGCATCATTCACAGCTTCTCAAGGACTTCTATTCCTGGTGAAGTTCCTTGCCTTTTACTGACATAACTCCAAGGCTCACTTCAAGAAGTTTAACAAAGCAAAACTCTGAATCAAAGGCATGTTCAGTCTCTGTCTTCCAGGAAACAAACAAACAAAAAAATCATCTGGTTTTGGAAAGCCAGTTTTTTCAAGATTCTACTGATCCCATTTTGGCATCAAAAACAACAGTGCTATTTTTATACTACATCTTCTTATAAAAATTAACTTGGTCAAAAACTCAAACTTTTCATGAGTACTCTAATTTCCCTTCATTAATAATCTGCAAGTTCAATGAATTGCAGTGTGACTCTCCTAGGTGATCAGTTAGGTCAGGTGCTTCTGTTCCCAAGGATGGTGGGAAATAGAATAAATGATATTTTCAAACATTTTTCTTGTATTCTTTATTTAAAAACAAAAAAAGCAATGTCTTCTAAAATATTTTCTCATAATTTGAAATATTATAGGAAGTGGAAAGCTTCCTTTCAAGGAAGAATCAGTTTTGTTTATGTAATCAGTAGAGGTCCAGTGCAGGAATTATTGCACTGGTGGGGTCCAGCCGGCCTGCCCCGATTGGGACCGATCGGGGCCAGGCTGGCAGTGGGGAAGGGAACATGGGAAGTTGGCTGGCCGGCCCTGCCCCTGATTGGGGTCAGGGGGCCAATCGGGGGCAGGCTGGCCAGGGGGAGGGGCCACGGGTGGTTGGCCCCACCCCCAATTGGGGCCAGGGGGGGCGGATCGGGGGCCGGGCTGGCTGGAGGGAAGGGCTGCAGGCAGTTGGCGGGCCGGCCCCACCCCCAGTTGGGTTGCGGGAGGGCGATCAGGGCTGCAGTGCATGTCAAAGCAATTAGTCCTTCTGGTCGTTTCAGCATTCTGGTCGCTTGGCTTTTATATACATAGATTCCAAGTCTGATTTTCATGTTCATTGTATTAGGGCTATCATGTGAAACAAAATCAATAAGAATGAGCTAGATCTATTTCTACATTTCTATCTATATATCATGTGTATAGATATATCTGGTCTGACTGCAGTTAGTAAGGTGAAGGGCTGTAGGTGAAGGGTGAAGCATAGTAAGTCCTGGGATGGACTTCAGTCTGGGCTTGCTTGTTTGTGTGTTCATTTTGGCTGTGGACATAGGTCCTGGAGAGGAAAGGGCTTGCTGACTTGGGAGGCATGGAGCTCTACTCTGGCCTAAATGACTCTTTTCTACTCATATGCTGTATAAAAAATTTGGAAACTGGGAGACAGAACTGAAAGAGAAAGAGAGAAGGAGAGAGAGAGGGAGAGAGAGAGAGAGAGAGAGAGAGAGAGAGGAGAGATGGGTAGAGATAGGAGAGATGTTTTAAGGAATTGACACACATGATTATGAAAGTTTGCCAAGTTTCACATCTGCAGGGTAGGCCCCGGTAAAAATTGAAGTTTGAGTCCAAAGGCAGTTGTCTGGAGAATTCCTTCTTGTTTTTTGTTCTCTTAAGACCTTCTACAGATTGGATGGAGGACACCCACATTATGGAGGATAATCTGCTTTATTTAGAGCCTACTGCTTTAAATGTTAGTCTCATTTAAAAACATTTTTTTCCCACAGAAAATTCTAAAATAATGTTTAACCAGGTATCTGGGCTCTATGGCCCAGCCAAATTGACACATAAAATTAACTACTGCATTCAATGAGTTGATCAATTCTGAAAGTTTTAAGTATAAAATTATAACTTACATTGTTTTATGATTAGTAAATTAGAACATGAACTTATACAAATGTTTTCACAAAGAGAAAATAGAGGTATGGCTGGCTCAGTGGGCCATGTGGTAGAAGAGTAAGCACGATAGAACAGCAATAGTGCCCTGCTTGATAAAGCAGTCTTCATGGTGCTGTCATACACAGGAGTTACATCCAGGCTTAAGTGTTGTGAGAGGTTGTACTGACTGAGAGTCTGATGGTATTTGAGGAAAATGAAAGCCACCTAACTTTGAGAGGGAAGAAAATCCAGGATCAAGGAAAGATCACAGTCTGAATCTTCTTAGAAAAAGTAATTTGAAATACTGAACTAAAGTAGATACAATTCCTCAGCTTTTCTCATCCTTCACTACACTTTCCCCATTTCCTTGCTTACTTTTCTACTTAGGATTTTCCTTTTCTCTGGCATTGCTCTCGTATTCTTTCTATTCTAAACACACGTGCATGCACACACACACACACACACACACACACACACACACACACAATTTTCCCTATAATAGCCTACTCCATCATTCAAGTCCACTCTCTAAAGATAGCAGCTATAAATTTTATTTCACCAGCTCAGATTTGCATCAAATAACCCTAGCTGGTTTGGCTCAGTGGATAGAGCATTGGCTCTCGGATTTAAGGTCCCAGGTATTATTCTGGTCAAGGGTACCTACCTGGTTGCATGCTCGATCCCTGGCCCTGATCAGGGTGTGTGCAGGAGGCAATCAATCAATGTGGCTCTCTCACACTGATGTTTCTCTCTCTATGTCTCTCCATCTCTCTTCCACACTCTCTAAAAAATAAAATTAAATAAATAAATATCCCCAGATGAGGATTAACAGATGTGCAACAAATAAACCTTATTTTGCTTTCTCTACTTTATATATGAATTTCTGATTTGGAATTTCGCCATTCACTTGGGTTGGCTGTAAACCCAGTTTTGGTTCTGGCTTTCCAAACTCCAAAGCTCACTCAGTCTCATAAGGCACTCTGACTTAAGCATTGGTCCGGACAGTTTGTTGGTAATGGTAAGCCAATAATCGCGGTTATCATGCAATCCTTGGGTCTAGTGGCTCTCTGTGCCTCTCATGAGTCAGGTTGGCAACTTGGGTGCTCGTTTCCCTGGGGTCCAATCTTCCTAGATGCTTCATGGGGCAGGGCTAAACATGCAATCCTGACTTCCCACTTTGCTGAAGAATGAATACATTAAAATTCAGATCACTTAATGAAATAGGTCAGAGATTCATTCTGATACATTAGTTCAGATGACTTCTTGACAAACAGAAGGAAGAATTAAAGAAAATTTTGGTGTGCATCATGGAGGTGATGCTAAACAAAGGAACATGAGAAGGAAAATAAAAGCAACACTAGAAAAAGTAGGTATATAGAAGTTTTGGAGAAACCCCAAATTACTCAACAAAAACCTATTTTAGAGGAGAACTGGCAGGATTGCAAGCTATGCCTTTGCTAAGGATGATAGTGACAGAGGGGCTTGGAAAAGGAGGTTGATTTTCAGTGAGGACATCACTTAAGACTTAACGAATAAATCACCCAAATACTCTAAAAGTGTTCTCAAAAGCTGAGATCCAAAACCATTACATCTTTTGTAATAAGCCATTCCTAGTCAGAGGGCTTTTTCGGGAAGAGGTCAGAGGAAGCAGGAGAGGGGAGGAGAAAAGGCAGAGGTCCCAGGAAGTGTAATCAGCAACAAATTGAGAATTGGATGTATTTTTCCTTCTTGGGACATTGGACACTCCCATTTCTGATCCTAGGAAGATCCATTCTCTTTTGTATCTTATAGACTGCTTTCTCTCTCTTTTTTTTCCACTTCTCTGCATCCTCCAGCCTGGGGAGATTATTTTCTGTTCTTCTATGTTTTTCATCACTCACCGTATCACTCCATCTATGTATGTCACTTCATGTATGTAGGTGGGTCATTCCCACTGAATTGCTAGGTAGGCCTCAAAATTGTTACTGATTATCTCTGTCCAGATATAAATTAGACCTTACAAAACTAATATGTGTTTTTGTTTGTTTTAAACATTTTTAAATTGATTTCAGAGAGGAAGGGAGAGGGAGAAAGAGATAGAAACATCAATGATGAGAGCAAATCATTGGATGCTTCCTGTAGGCCCCCCGCTGGGGATCAAGCCCACAACCAGGGAATGTGCCCTTGACCTGGGACCCTTCAGTCTGCAGGCCAAGGCTCTATCTACTGAGACAAACCTGCTAGGGCAAAATTGATGTTTTTTGGATGGTATTCTGTCTACAGATACCCTTTGATTGCTTAAATGACATAATTAGATGTTGCTCAGAAGAAGGACCAAATTGGATTCCAACCAGTATAAGTGAGGTGGCAGAGCCCCTGCTATTTCACATTGTTGCTACTGTCTCTCATGTTTACACCATTTTAAAATTTCATTTGGCATCACCGCAGTTCAGGTTTTAAATTATTTAATGCAATAGTGTCATTTTTATAGATTACAATAGTGTCTTCTTTTTTCAACTTTGATTGAGATATTATTGACATGCAATATATGTAACTTTAATGTATACAACATGATGATTTGATACATGTATGTATTACAAATGGTTACCACATTAAGTTAGTTAACATTTTGACCCCTCACAATATTAGTTTTGTGTGTGTGTGGTGATAACATTTAAGATCTCTCCTGACAACTGTCAACCACATAATATGGCACTGTTAATTATAGTCACCATGCTATGCATTAGATTCCCTGAACATAATAATTTTATAACTGAAAATTGGTTGAAATTATTTTCTAGTTAGAAAAAAAGTGCCTCCCTTAATGTTTGTAACACCCATGTTCCTTTATTTTTTTATTTTTTAAAAGATATATTTTATTGATTTTTTATAAAGAAGAAGGGAGAGGGATAGAGAGTTAGAAACATCGATGAGAGAGAAACATCGATTCAGCTGCCTCCTGCACACTCCCCACTGGGTATGTGCCCGCAACCAAGGTACATGCCCTTGACCGGAATCGAACCTGGGACCCTTCAGTCCACAGGCTGAGGCTCTATCCACTGAGGCAAACCGGTTAGGGCCCCATGTTCCTTTAAATCAATGGCTCTGCCAGGCCAGTGTGACTCAGTGGTTGAACATTGATCCATGAACCAAGAGGTTACCAGTTCTATTCCTGGTCAAGGCACATGCCCTGGTTGAGGGCTCGATTCCTAGTACTGGGCCTGCAGGAGGCAGCTGATCAATGTTCTTTCTCATCAATGTTTTATCTCTCTATCACACTTCCTTCCTGTCTCTCTAAAACAAACAAAAAAAATAATAAAATATTTAAAAATAAAATAAATCATCGGGTCTTTGCTTCAATAAAAGGGGGAAGAAACCAAATAGTTATTGGCTACACCATAGATATAATATGTCAATTCAGAATCAATCAATGACTGCATAACTTGATGGAACTTTAGAAGACAAAACAAAACATTAGGATATTAGAAGATAAAACATAATAACATTGGATTATTATGGAAGAAGTGATGAATTGTGGAAAATATAATTAATATATAAACTATAATGAAGATATACTAAGATAGGACTCTCATTGCCACTTTGTATTTTCAGATAATTATATAAGAAAAAAAGTAAGCCGAAGAAGTATTATCTCCTTTTTATCAAAAGAGAAAAATAAGATTCAGAGCCATTAATATTCTCAAGATTAATGAAAACTGTGAAGAATTAGGTCTATTTTGTTAATGTTCAAGTTGGAAAATGAAAATGGAGAAATGAAATAGACTGCCTTGTATTATGGATAGACCATGGAATGTGGAATAAAATAAATTAATTTTAAATTTCATTTTGCTACTTAACCACTGTGTGGCATTCTTCATATTAACAACTCTAAATCTCACTTTCTTGTCTGTAAAATAATGCCTTTTCACAGAATTACTGTGAAAATGTGATGATCATTACCAAAATGAAAACAATGAAGCACATGATAGGTGCTCAGGAAAAAAATCTATTACCTTTTTGTACTTATCTCTTGTAGGAAGTGTGCAAATTCCTGCCACAAACATTTTAGGAACTTGCACAATTCTTACTATTCTCTGCAATTCTTTGTTTGACTTTCAGAAGCTCCATTGCAAAATCAGTTAATCTCTTATTCATATCAATAAGGGGTTTTTATGGAACAAAGGTTTTTATGACTGCAAACTATGAGAACTTTCATAATTTGGATTAGAAAAGAAAATGAGTTTTTATATTTATCATTATTCATTTGTCATGAGTGTTCTTTATCTGTTAGTCTCCATTAAACTCTGATGTCTGCACACCCATGTTTTATCTTACTCATCTTCTCATACTGTACTATGTCTAATGCTGTGCCTAATGCTTATTAAAATAAATTGACTTAATAACAGTACTTTATGCATATTGGTATAATTATATTAATGATTCATTTTTTCTCATAATGTTAGGTTCATATTCTGCTATGCTTTGAGAAGCGAGAAAAGAAAGGGAGCCAAGTGGTTAACTTCTATAAAACCTAGTATGAGAAGACAAAATACATCTAATAATTATGATTAGAATAACTAATATTATTTCACTCCAGCTACATGCCAGACCTGTGGTACCTGCTTTTTATGGGTTACATGACTTAATCCTCACAACAATTCAATAAGATAGGCACTGTTGTTACCCTCATTCTACAGATGAGAAAACTGAAGTTTAGAACAGATTAATAACCAGCTCAAGGACATGCAACTCACATTCAATTCACTATACACTGGAGCCTGAAAAATCTGCACATTGCTATATACAGTTATTAAATTTGTGTAACTATTATTGACTCCTACTCAATAAGTCAAAACTAAATGCAGTAAACCAAATAATGTAAACAACATGATAGAATAACTACTCATACATTGGTTTTCTATTTATTTTCAGGTTCCCAAAAATAATATCTATATTTTTACTATGACAATTACAAATAATAGTATATTATTGGAGTTAACATATAGAGATAGAAACCACAGATCAATAGATGAAATATAAAATGAAATAGTATAAAAAGTTGTGAAAGCCAGGTATACACTATTGTATTTCTTAGCATGTTTATTCATAGGTTATATAGTATCCTTAAGTTTCTCAATTCATAGAAATACTACTTGAAATAATCAAGAGTTGGTTATATAGTTTTGATTGGAGAAAAGATCTCTTCTGGTTTATAATATTTTTAAATTCTGCATAACCTGACTTTTAAAAAACAAGCATCAAAAAGTGGCTAATGATGGAAAATAACTTCTTTCCAGAGAGAGCATAATAAAGTGTTAAGCAAATATGAGAAATATTTTTCCAATTTTTTAGAGAATTTATCGGGTTAACATTGGTTTAACAAAATCATACAGGTTTCAAGTACACAACTCAGCAAAACATCATCTGCACAATGCATGGTGTGTCCATTGCCCTAAGCAAAGTTTCTTTCTGTTCCCATTTTCCCTCCCTTTGCCCACCTCCACCTCCCCCACAAGCTGCTTTCCCTCTGGCTATCACCATACTGTTGTCTCTGTTTAGGTGTTTTATTTATATTTGGCTTAATCCCTTCACCTTTTCACCCAGCCCCCCAAACCCCTCCTCTATGACAGCTGTCTGTCTGTTCCATGTATTCATGCCTCTGTTTCTGTTTTCTTTGTCAGTTTATTTTGTTCATTGGTTTCCACATTTAAGTGCAATTATATGGTATTTATTTTTCTCTGGGAATGGACAAGTTCTAGGAGTATTCATTTCTTTAAGCTTTTGCACTCCTATCAGTTGATATAATGGACAGTCCGTATTGTGGCTTTCTAAGCAATAACATCAGTGTTTTCATTCTTTTATATATCAGCTTGATTGGAAAAAAATGAGAAGAAAGGTTTTCTAATTATACATTTTTAAAGAATTCCTAACAATACGTGCAAGATTTTACACACAGGCATAAACCAGTCCAAATTTTTTTCTATGTCCTAATTGTCATATTTCCTTATTTTACAAACATGAAAATCAATATTTTTAATGCAAATGTTGGGTGGGTGGGTTAAGCTAGTTAGAAGTTTGCCACTTAAATCAGTGAGTGTTCATTTTCTTTTAGTGGGTCCTGATCTTAGGAAGAAATTAAAGACAATTCTCAAGTTTCTGGCTTCATAGTAAGAAGAATGACATTTCCAAAGCAAATAGAGAGGTGAAGAAAGAATAATGCACATTTGTAATTTTGGAAGAGAAACAGTGATTATAATACTTGTCTCAAAATAACTCCATAGAATCAATTGAAGGTTAATAAGTTTCTGTAGCTACTTATCAAGAAAATTTTTCATTAATAATGCTCATCTCTGTGGGTGTTAAAAAGAATCAGGCATGAGTGCTTTGTACTTATCACATGTTGAGAATTAGATGTATTTGTATTTATGACTCTTCCTTTTTTTCCCTCTGTAACATTAGCCCCAATCTCCCTTGAAATAAAAGATTCAGATAAAACAGAGTGAAATAATAGCATAGATTCTGAATTATTTTATCTTATTTTAATTGTGTTTTATTGTTGTTTTAATTTATCTTTATTGTTGAAAGTATTACAGATGTCCCCCCTTTTCCTCCACCTGGCTCCTACCCTCCCCCCAGCCTTCTGGAATTGTGTCTTAACACAACTTTAAATATGTATCTGATATCCTTACTATTTTTTGTAAGCTACCTATTCTAGGCTTGCTGCTGTGATATAAGGAATTTGTCCAGACAATCACAGTTTTTAAATTATTTTGTATGTTGTTTAGTTGCAAATGTGTTTATGTGAAAATGATATTAAAGTAATAGAATGCTTTTTATACCATGATAACTGTGTCTAATAATGGCACTTACTCACCTGGGAAGTTATTGATTCATTGCAACCAGGAGAAGAAAACTCTAATATTAAAATCTGTTCATTATAATCTCCTAGCTGGTTTGGCTCAGTGGATAGAGCATCCACCTGTAGACCAAAGGGTCCCTGGTTTGATTCCAGTCAAGGGCATGTACCTTGGTTGGAGGCTTCTCTCTAGCCTGGGCCTTTCACAGAGTACGTGCAGGAGGCAACCAATTGATGTGTTTCTCTCACATTGATGTTTCTCTCTGTCTTTCCCTCTCCCACTCTCTCAAAAAAAATCAATAAAAATATTATTGGGTGAAGATTAACAAGAAAAAAATCTGTTAATTATAGTGGTGTTTTAAATGAAAGGAAAAACTAGTCTTTTAAAAAAGCTAGAAGAGGATGCTTAACTATGGCATGCATTGAATTAAAATTAATGCCAAGCATAGTAAACCAGAAGCGGTAACAGGAGGCTTGGTTCATGGTCTCTGTTTTGCCACTATCCACCTCTGTGGCTTTAAATATCTCTCTGAAATCCTAAGGAGGTTGCAATATCTATTTTCTACTCTATTCTATATCTTGCCTCTCATAATTATGCTTTCCTTGGCAAATAACTCTTTATATATTCTTGATTCCATGAAGTACTTTCTCTAAATTATAATCTGTTTTTCTTATATAAATAAGTTATATCTTTGCGATAATATGAAATATTCCTTTTGCTAAAATTTTATATATGTAAAATGAATCATATTGAATTATTTACATATCCTCAGACTCTTAGTCTTAAGTTATAAACTATAAATAGCATATCATTTATTTAGTTCTAGAATGGGTAATCATATTGCATATAGATCATATTTGCTTATGTAATGCTATACTTCTGAAGGAATTCAAATGATCATGAGACAAAATGTAAATTACAACTAGGAGGGTCTCACTGATAATGCCTCTAATGAACTTAGGGGAGAATGTTAACAGTTCATGGTATTGAAATAGTACTTAAGTAAGAATGAACACAATAATTATTTGTAAAAATTAGAAAGTCTTTCTGAATCTCTGTCATAATATCTGGTCTGTTGAGTGAATGAGTGCATGAGAGGGCAGTGCAAAGTGATTTTAAAAAAATATCATTTGTAATACCTATTCAGTTATTTTACTTACCCTTTGAGAGGTTCTAGCAATTATTTGGTTATAAAGTTCATGTGTTGTTGTTGTTTTCTATTCTCTTTAAAAACTTGGTCTTTATTGATTATTATTTCTTTTCTAGAAATCCCTATTGTGCTTTAAAAAATTATGAGACTTATAAATTAGATGTATCTAGCAGACTGAACCACAGATTTCAGGAAAGGGATGAAATAGTGTAAGGGCTCAGCCTAATGCTAGCTAGCATTGAGGAAAAATGGCCTGTGTAGAATGAAATAGACTTCTTATATGTGAGTGTGTGTGTGTGTGTGTGTGTGTGTGTGTGTGTGTGTGTGTGTGTGTGTGTGTGTGTGTGTGTGTGTGTGTGTGTGTGTGTGAGATTGATGTTGATATAATTATGTATTTAAATAAACTAAGTAAAATAACTTTAGAGTAGAAAGATGAGTTTTAGAGAATGCTGTGAATAAGTAAACATGTTTTAAGTCCAAAGCACAATGGATATGACATATTTTTGCCTAAAAAATGCTAAATTTATCTCTTCTTTGAAATGAAACTAGAAACCCAGCCAAGAGAACATATTAAACTTGGGTTTAAGTAGGTAAAACCGTTTAGCATATTTTAACATTTAATATAAAAACTTCTGAAAATTACATTTATGCGTCTATTCTAATCTTCCCGGGCCAATTTTTTCATATTGTCAATACAAGTCTCCTCTTCCAAAGTAAGTCCTGTTCTCTAGTAATTAGGTATGCTGAAGTATATGTAGGACTTATGAAGTTTCTGAAATAGATCTTTCTATTTGTAAGTATGATTTCACAAATCTGTACTGTGGTAATTTTATGTAATGAAATTTATAATATCCCAATATAATTTCCTTTCTATGTTATCCTTGCAAAGCAGTTCTGCAATCAGTTGATTCATTGTAACCTACTTTTAAGATGTGTGATTATTTCCCACCTTAATGATATTTCACTCAAATCATTGTATATAGTCTTAAGAGAAAACTTCTTATCTGAAAACAAAATGGTTTCTTAAAGACGCTGCATAAATCAAGCTTGAATCTTTTATAATGTGAATTTTATGTAGTTGTTACAAAAAGCAACTGAACACCTCTTATTAAGGCCATGAAAGGAAACAGGAATGGTTCATATATCTAAATCCATATTTATATCTGTATTTTAATGACACTTTTGATTTTGATAGAGAGGGAACATTTAAAATACTAACTTCATCCACAATTGTGTCTAATGATTTATCCAAAATTTATAATTTCAAGTAGTAAATTCACCTCTAAACTACCCCTGCTCTTGGTCATTCAATTCTTCTTTGTCAAAAAGTTTGACAAAGTGATGAGTTTCTTATTCAAAATGCATGGTTGTCTTCCTTAGTCATATTTTTATTTTACTTTTTCATTCAAGGCAATGGGAATAAATTGATAACCTGCCATTTTAGAGGCAAAATCCAATCATACTAGAAATCAAAACCTTATCACTCAAATCCATTTTTTCTTCTTCTTGCCTCTGATTTCATAATTGGAATGGAGAACTCATATCCGAAATTTAATATGAGTGATTTAAACTAACATAGTAATGTCTACTGAACTTTTCCTGCATAATGAGACATGCCTGTGAACAAAGCACTTTGGGGAAGTGGACAGTAAAATTTTCACATCGCATGTTCCGGGGTCACTGCTTCCTCAAATTGAATCTGAGTGCTCCAGTGCCTCTCAGCTTGTCATGCTACAGGATAGTGAAGCAAGAAAAGTTAACTGAAATTTCAAATCTACCACTGAGAGAAAACCTTTTCCTTGTATCTAGTCATATTTTTATATTGTTTACAGATAATGAGTCTTTTTTATTGTATGTTATTGTTACCTTTATTAAATGTTCTTTAACTTTTCCATTTTTGTTTCTTATAGCTTACGCTCAATGAATTAGCTAGTAATTATCTTTACAGTTCTTTACATTTTCTTCAATCCAATGCAATCATTTTAGAAAAGGTGTGATCTAATTTTGGTCCTGCTCAAAATCTTTGTTTAGATCCTACTTTTACAGGGGTACATTCATATTTATTTTAGTTATTTCTGGATTTTTCACTGTCCTTAGAATTTCTTATGAATCTCCCATTTGTTTTCCATTAAACATTTCCAAAAATCTTCTATTCTCAATAAACTTAACACTGAATTTCTTCTCAGTTATTAAAGCAACTTTCTCCACCAAGAGAAAGGCCTTGAATATGCATTTGATCAACTTTGCCTTTCATTGCTGTTTCACCTCCATCCTTCCTTATTTTTCCAATCCATACTTTTTTCATTAATGTCCTAGTCCTCTTCTGCTATTATTACCTGTGTAAGTATCTCTCTCTTTATATATAGAAATAATCTCAAGTTCTCACATCCTAAGGAAGATTTCAGCAAACCCTGATGATTCTTATAACTGTTTTTATTTTTCTGTCAATATTTTTCCTTTCCTTCAAAATGTCCTTGATAAAATAATGTCTTCTGCCAAACTTTCCTCACCACTTATTCCTTGTAGTCAGACTCCTGCCTTGCTTTGAACTTGTTCTCATAGTATCAGTGGTAACTTCAAATCACCACATACACCCAACCATCATCTTCAAAACATTCAACATTGATTGTGATTTTCTTCTGCTTAAAACTCTTCCTCATGTACTTCTGTAGCTCCTTTATAATATACTACTCTTCAGGACATGTCAGTACAGTAACAAATACATCCAAATTGCATTAGTTTTAACAAACAGAGGTTTCTTTTTTACTATATACTCAGGGTGGCAGGACTCTGCTATACATAGTCATCAAGCTATCCAGGTGATGAAGACTCCATAATCATATCGCTACATCACCTGGAACACACAGAAATATCATTATTGGTTCAGGGGAAGAAACACTCGAGGTTGACTGCTATTTTTTTAATACTGCAAACAAGTAAAATCACATGTCACTTCTCTCATAGCCCATTATCCAGAACAAGTCATGTGATCCTTCTACGAGGAGAAGTTTGGGAAAGCACAAGGAATATGTGTTGAGCTCCCCTGTTTCTGCCACACCAATCTGCTCAGTATATTTCAGTGGGATTATTCTTCCTTTAGCTACTCCTTAAATGCAGGCCTTCTTCATGGTTGTTCCCTTGACTCTTATTCATAACCTAAATAACTTAGCTATCATTTCTATGGAGTAGACTTCACCTCTATATACCCGACTTTATCTCTCTCTTCAATATTTAGCTGCTGGGTGTATATAACTTCCCCCTTCTTCAGTAAATTGTGATTAATGGAACAATTCTTATCCTAGACACCACTATTTAAATGACAACTAATTACTTCAATGTCACACCTTTCTTGTTTCTTTATTGTCTACAATAAATGTCCACTTGACTTCCTTTTTTTAAATTTCCACTGTTCCAACATAACTCAAGGACTTATTACTACATCTATTACTATTACTACTACTGTTCAACTACTATTTAGCAATAACCCCAAATCTGCTATCGTTCTTATCCTAGACACCACTATTTAAATGACAACTAATTTTTTAATTGGAAAGCCCATGATCAGTGGAGCTGTTTAAACAATTTCATTTTACTTTGGAGCAAATATAAAAGACATGGTTTGATGTTGTGCATTTAAAGAAAAGCACTTTTAATAGGAAGACAAAAAATAAATAAGAATAGTTTCAAGCAATGGTGGACATTGCACAAAGAGAACAAGAAAGGATCAAAGAGTGGTTGACTATATACCTTTTTACCCCCATCTGTTCACTTTATTTTGATTGAAAGCAATTGCTATTCAGCAAATACAGCAGGTTTTTTTTTGAAAAATTATTTCTTATAGTAGGTCTGTTGCTGAAGAGGCTTGCCTCTTAAATGTTTCTAGTATTTATTTAGATGTGGATTCATTTGATTTTCTGTATTATTGCTTTATCCATAAAATGTGCAATAATTAGGGAAAATTACTATGTAAGTAAATATAAATAGCTTCATAATATTAAATATAGATATAAAATATGTGTGTGCATATATATTAGTACATTATATTTTATTGCTTTGTTGAATAATGAGATGTGACACTTCAGTTTGCTTTGGTAAGGATTCAGCTAGCAAAAACTCCACTTTAAAAGCTTTTCAGTTACAGCCTCATTAGAAGGAAGTTATATATATGGTTACCATGTTTACAGACCTGGGCTGTTTTTAGTATCTTCCAAATGTGAGTAGTTCATGGAACTTAAATGCAATTTTCTTGCATTTTATAGGTACAAGTTACAGTTAGAGCATAAAATATTGCCTATAAGCTAAGTTACTTATAAAATAACAGGAATGCAACTTTAATGCAAATTGGCTTTTTTTTAAATTTAACATTTTAATTTTGAAGGTCACACTCATAAAGACCATGGAGGCTTCTGAATTTTTTAGAGCATAATTGAATTGTCTGGATGGTGGGGGGTGGAGTGGGGGTTGAAATACCACCTGTGTCATCTAACTCATCACATCACACAAAAGTTTTTCATCATACGAATAAAACTTTTTGTAAGTATGCTTTTTCCCTGAATTAGCTGCACTGTTCTCTGTAAGGCACACTTTATTGAGGATTGCTGTGGAAATTAAGTGGATCCTTAGTTTTCTCAGGAGTAACTCATCTGCTAACTGTTGTCCTCTAGGGATCGAAATGCTGCTTCTTAGAGTTGCAGAGTCAGCATGGCATTTTTGGTGTGAGCCTTAGGAATACATAAGAGATGAAGGAATAGATGGGCGGATGGATAGATGGCTATTGAAACTATGTAAAGATCTAACCTTTATTTAAAATAGCAACATAATATGTTGTTAAAACTCAATTAATCAATTAACACAAAAATAGGCCATTGGGAGGCAATGGATTGAATTAGGTCATGAAGGTGGGGCTCTCTTGTGATGATATCAGTGTCCTTATAACAGAGAGAGAGCATTGGAGCTCTCTCTGCAGGTGCGCAGGGGAAATGCCATAGGAGGCACACAGAGCAGCTGGCCATCTACAAGGCAGGAAAGCCGACTTTGCCAGCACCTTGATCATGGGATTCTAGTCTTTAGAACTGTGAGAAAAGTGAATTCTGTTGTTTGAGTCACCCAGTCTACACTATTTTATTATGGCAGCACAGACAGTCTAATAAGACATACAGTATGATTATAACTGCAAAAACTTGGTGGTTAAGTCTTAGCACATTTTTTCCTCAGTAGATGAAGTTCCATGCCTAATGAAACACACAGAAAGTAATTCTAACTAATAAACAGATCAGTTAGAACTGTTTATATGTGTGTATGATGGAAACCAGGCAGTGCTCCTTCCACAACTGGAGCATAGCAATAAATCACACTTAAAGTTAATGTGGGTACAGTAAGTCAAATTCACTGTTTACTGAAGTGACTAACTTCTAGAAGGGCACCAAAACTTTCAACTCTGCATTATCCTGAACAAATACATAGTTAAGATCTTGTGCTGATGTTTTATATGAGTAGAGATGTAATGAGTTAATGGTTTGGGGTGATTGTAATAATTAAAAAAAAGGAAGAAGTACTGAAATTAGATAAAATCAATTTTAAGTAAAAATAAGGACATCCATGTACTAGTACATAGTTTTCTGCATGGACTAGTACAGAAACTTTCCTTGTGGATGTTTTAAAATTAAGTATTGATTTGATTTCAAGTAACACGCTTGGGCCCTTGATGATTACTATAGTTCCACATTTGTTCCTTTATTCCTCAAAAATAGAGAATTGGTCAGAAAGAACATATAAGTGTATTTTAGCCCTTAGAAGAGAATCAGCGTATTTTATTTTTAGCATCATAGTATTTAAATTTCAGTCTTCTATCTTGGCAATGCCAAGATTACTATTGATGCTTTACTTATATTTCAGTGGCCATGCAGTACTAAATATAAGAATATTGTCCACTTAAAATTCAATTGTATACTGCTACATATCTACATCAAAATATTTGCTTTTTCCTTTTTTAAAATCATGTCAGATAAAAGTATTTAACGATCTATAGGCAGAAGACAAAATAAACTTGCATGTATAATATTTAAAAGTAACATCTAAGTTTTAGTTTTTCATCTGTAAAATAGTTTAGATGCTAACTACATCAGTGAGAATTAATTTGGTGATAAAAATCAAAGTTATATTGTATAAATGGCCAAATCATTGTACAAAATTATCAAAATATTAGACCTGTAAAGAGAAATGTTTTCAGGAAGATTACTTACCAGGCCCAGTTTCATTTTATGTGTACTATTAAAGAAGAAAATTCATGAAGGTAAAGAGTTTTACTCATAGTGTTTTTTATATCATCCATCTGTTTATAGATATGTTAATTTATTTCCTTGAAACAATTTTCCTTTTGCCATTTCCATTTAAGAAGAAAAAAATCATAATCTCAAAAATTTTACTGTTCCTAAGTAGTGAACAGGATACGTCTCTTCAGCATCTCACCACATTTAAGGAACGAAATACATGAAAATATACAATGAATTTTTACTAGGTTAGAAAAAATATCTTCAGCCTGAATTGGACAATAAACCATTATGGTCCAAGGATATGATCAATCAAGGTCTACCCAGTTGTTTGATTTGCCATGGTCATAGATAGATGTACTGAAGGAAATGCTCTACATTCTTGTTCTTTTTGTTAAAAGATTGATTATAGAACCATTTACAGGACACTTGCTGTGCAGCAGCATTTAAAACTCTGGAGTTCACATTTGATTCTACAATATAGACAAATAGTAGAAGAAGGTTTATAATCAAAGTTTTTAAAACCAGGAGTCAAAATATGCCCCAAATTAAACCAAAGAGAACAGATTACAATTTCCAATGCAAAGAGCACACAGAAAGAGATATGGAAGTATTAGACAAATTACCTATATTCTTGATTTCTTTGATCATTTTCAAGATAATCCTAATGATCTCAGACATCTTTCTGTAGCATTTATGACATTCCTCCCCTAAGAATT
>NW_005363836.1:2156740-2203552 GCF_000412655.1 Myotis brandtii | reverse complement strand
TCATGGATCTCTCAGGCCAGCCATTCTCTGGTCTTAGTGAAATTATCATGCTATTCTCTGAACTGAAGCTTATAAGAATCTTCCCACTCTCTAGGTCTTTTGTAAAACATGAAATGGGAAGGTTTGCGGACAGAAAAAACAACAACAGTCCAACATTTTTCTTCAGTGATTAAAAATATCTGAACTCAAATGAAGGCCCAGTTTACCTTTTTCTATTAAACCATTTACAATGCCTTTGTCTAAAAAGAGAAATTGATGGTCTGAATCAGACCATGGAAGAATCACAAGCCCATGTGATAGAGGAAAATAACGAGGCACAACCGAGTGTCCTGGTGGTCTTTCCTTAGCCATCCATCCGTATTATCAAATAACCTGAATAGTTTTATAATAGTAGTTAATACGTATGCTTAGTGTGGGTGTAAGACAGAATAGCTGTTTTTCATATATTACTAAATCCCCACAACAACACTAAGAGAAAGATACTATTATAATCCCAATCATACTGAGATAGAGTGAGGTTAAATAGCTTCCTAATATCTGTTAGCTAGTAGATGATGATGGTGATAGTGGGAGTGGTTGTTGTTTGGGGGCTGAGGGGCTCAAACCCAACCTGAAGAGTCTTTACTTTTAACCATTATATAATACCACCTTTCAGATAAGGAGGTGTGTCAATTAACTCGATTTTTAGAATCCTTTTATAGTGCATACATTTAGCAAATCATTACATTTTACACTTTAAATTTATTGCAATTTCATTTTTTGTCAGTTATACCTCTATAAAGTAAAAATAAAAGAGATAAAATAATATGATGTCTTTCAGGTTAGTGGGATTTTAAGAGAAAAAAAAAACACACAAAAAAACCCAACCACCCCCATAAAAAAAAAACCTAAGACAATCTATGCAAAACTTTATACAATTTTATTTTAACTGAAGATTCAATATGAAATGTCTAAAAATATTTACCTAATATTATGGACTTGTTGAAGATATGTTAAATGAAAACTATTTTTATATAAGAGTGTATTATTTAGAGTTTAAATGAATTAAACTCTAAAAATATCAGGAACTATAATTAACAGGCTATTTAGTGACTGTGTTTATGAGTTTCTGATCTATATAAGAACTATATTTTAATGTACTCTGTTATATTAGGTCACATTTGTTTTAACTCTGTTTTATATAAAAATAAAACAAAGCTGGACAAAACTTGATAGCTACCTTTAAAATTTTACTGAAGAACTCAACTAATACAATGAGTTACTCATACAGTGAGATCTTATATTGAGGTTTTTTATGTAGTGAAATACTATAAAATAATTTTTTGCTTCATTATGTTATCTGCTCAAGTTTTTATTTACTCAAGGTCTGGGATCTCCATAAACCAAAGAATGGAATAAAGGAGGCATTTGCCTTTATAGGAACATTTAAAATGAAGTGAAGTTCAGGTTCACCTTGAAACATCAAACATCATTTCTAATTATTTGATGTTTTCATCCTTAATTGGAAAATTGATCATATAAGACTTTGTATTTGAAGTGTAAAGAAATGTGTTCCACAGAGAAAAGAAAAGTACTACAAACTGGGCCTTAGGCCTTGTGAAAGTCTTAGCAAGATGCTTACTCATACTTTAAGAATCATATATTTTGGATCAAAGTTTAAAGAAAAAGCAATGTCTATAACCCATAATTTTAATTATTAAATGTAAATGTGGGAGTGGGAGAAGCAGAGATATGAGGTGGTGGGGAGAATTGAAAAGAAAATGCTTTCATGGCTAACTTGGAGAGAGAGGAGAACAGTTCTATTTTTATTACAAACTGGAGGCCTGGTGCACGGCATTTGTGCACTAGGGTGGGGGGGGTCCCTCAGCCTGGCCTGCACCCTCTCACAGTCCGGGACCCCTCGGGGGATGTCCAAGGAGTGGGCCTATGCCAGCAGGTGGACATCCCCCGAGGGGTCCTTAGCTCTTCCAGGTGGGAGAGGCTCCCGCCACTGCCACTGTGCTCGCCAGCCATGATCCCAGTTTCTGGCTGAGCAGTGCTCCCCCTGTGGGAGGACACTGACTACCAGGGGGGAAGCTCCTATGTTGAGTGTCTGCCCCCTGGTGGTCAGTGTGTGTCATAGCAGCTGGTCATTCCACTGTTAGGGTCAATTTGCGTATTAGCCTTTTATTATAGGATAAACCCTAATAAGCATTTATGATCTGAGATTGGCTTGGGTCAAGGCTTACTATCAAAATTGCAGCAGCTTTGGAGTTT
This sequence comes from Myotis brandtii, assembly GCF_000412655.1. Classification (NCBI taxonomy): domain Eukaryota; kingdom Metazoa; phylum Chordata; class Mammalia; order Chiroptera; family Vespertilionidae; genus Myotis; species Myotis brandtii. Next base: position 2,201,296 of record NW_005363836.1, on the reverse strand, counting down.
GTAGATGGCAAATTTTACAATCTATTAGATGCATACTTGTATTAGAAAGATTTAAATAATAATTAGGTAATAGATCTAATAATTTCTTTTAAAGTTTTAATTAAAAAAAACACACACATCATAATGTCAGATATTGGGAAGGAGATATCCTGAGTTTGAGAAATGTAGCCAATATGCTGAACTTGGCATTCACAAAAGAATAGAACGTAATTTAAACAGGAATTTTTATTACAAGTAATAAGTAGGAGGCAGGGGATTCATTAATTAATATAAAGCATTCAAGGGAAATTTACCACACTAATCAATTAGCAGAAGTATTCCTGAATCTTCACTTGATTCATACAGTAAAAGATTTACACTCTTACAAGTGGTATAATTTTGCTCAAAAAAAAAAAAATACCAAACAGCAAAGCCTTGATAAAGTAAGGAAACTATGGCTGTATTCTCCCAGGCAGCATATAATAGACTTTTATTTTAATTTTTCAAAGGAATATCCATATTTTAGTGCAAAATAAACATATGAATTATTACCAAGATATTTGAAACAGTATTTTAATCTAAAATTGCCATTCATTTTTGCATATTTGCTAAAATGTAAATTTTAATGGAGATTTATATCAATAATATAAAAAGGCAAGCTTGAAAAATTAGATGTCTTATTTCATTTAAACATTTTTTAAGTCCCCATCTGAGGGTATTCTTTTATATTTTTATATTGATTTTTAGAGAGAAAGGAAGGGAGAGGGAGAGGGAGAGAAACATTGATCCATTGCTTCTGTACATGCTAGGACAGGGGATCAAAACCTCAACCTGTGTATGTGCCCTGACTTGGATTCAAACCCACAACTCTTTGGTGTATGGGATGACACTCCGACCAACTGAGCCACATCAGCCAGGTTGAGACGTGTCATTGCATTTAATTTTCATGTTTACATAATATAATGTTATTATTTTTAAATTGTACATTTTAGCTTTTAGGCATCTTCACAGATAGAATCATTTCTTTTGTGGATTGTAGTAGTTAGAAAAATGCTGGAGTTTTCTATATATAAAACAGAAACTCATGAGGTGAAGTTTTATTTGACATTCATACAGAACCATTGATTCATTCCTTCAACTTATTTTGGAAGTTGTATTGCACTAGCTTATTTTATCAATTTACTCATACTACTTTTGGTCCACTTTATGTGATTATAAACATTTATATTTCCTACTAGTAAGTTTCCTAACATTTGTTTTCTTTAAACGTTCATACTTTTCAAAATATCAAAAGCTCAGGAATTGTAGAAGTAAAATCAATGAATCACTATGGTAATAATTAGTATAGGTTTATTGTGCACACACCAAAAAGACAGTTTGCAAACCAGCACCAGTCAAATTAAAACATGGAATGAGGTTCACGGGTATATTGTTATAAAGCAACTCATATAGTGAGAAAGCAGTGACTACTTATTCTTTACAGAAGTTACCTCATATCAAATTTGGAAAACAGTTCAAATTTTGTTTGTGATTTCCAGAGACATAAGCAGGAAATTACACAGATAGAACAAGTCTTGAAAAATAAGCTAACTTAAGCTTTGTCTATATGATAAGACTGGTTTTGTCAGCTCAGGGAATTTTCAAGGGTTGCCTCTGTTTTTCGTTTTAACAAAAGTTACTTTTGATGAGGTAGTAATTCCTATGGAGACATTGCCATTGAGTAACTTGGCACTATGGTTTGCTTGGTTCCATTAGTGTTTAGGCATACACCGAAGAAGAAAAACAAACAAACAAACAAACAAAAAACAACCCTCAAATCCTTCTTAGAAGAAGCCCATTCAGGTTTTTTTTTTTATGTGAAAGTACTGGGAATGTTAACTTGAACAAAATGAATTTGAACGATTATTGAGCTATTTATGGGAAGAGATTTGTGGTGCAAAGGGGCGGAGGAGAAAAACCAGGGGGAGAAATAGACCATTTCTGTGGGTATTAGGAAAAAGTAGCTCTGGAGTTAGTGCAATAACTTGAACTCTGTTAATGGATATGTGTCATATGAGTGTGAACTCTGAGGGAGAACCTCTTGGGTTGTGATAGAACAAGAAAATATAAGAAAGAGAAGCACAGGTAGCCATCCAAGAAACAGATGCTAAAATAAACAGATGATTATGTACATGGGGTGAATGCTGGGCACTTAACTAAGATCTGATGGTTAAATGCTCACAGCATAGATATTATGGAAGAAGGGTGAGGACCCAGCTAGGAGGAAGCGTAGTTTGTTAGGAAGATGTATTGTTTCCCATGCTAGACTGCTGAGTTATCTGTGTCAGACAGAGTTCCTCCAAGATTGAGTCCCAGTACTCACTAAATATAGTTGTCTTTCTAAGGAGCCTTAGGTTATCAATAATCACTTTCAGAAATGATTGTTTTAATGGAGAAAATGAGATTAAAAAGCAGTCAGTGACTTTCAGAGTTTCAATGGCAAACATTTTTTTTTCTGGAGGAATTTTAGAAATAAAGGTATTCTGTAGCTAAAATGAGCTAGACAATTTAATTATTGAAAAAATCCAGCCTTTGGTTAGATTTAGTGTTTGCTCAAGTGTAATGGCCTTTCTCTTCTCATCCCTGCCATAGCATTCTATCAACCCTCTTTTCTTAAAATTCATATCCCCGATAAATAAACAACAAACCACCCAGACAAAGTAATTGTGATGCCAGCCTAATAAATTTTGTCTGAGGTTTTCAGTTGTTGTAGATGAGGGTTACAACATACTTTCATAATGAAAATCACACTCCATAATTAATCAGTACAGTTATTGCCAATTCACATTATGACAACATACGAGGTGTGTGAATTCTCTGTACTCATTGAGATAGAAAGAGCAAGAACCTCGTTTCTAATTCAGCTCAGGGCCTTTGCACAAGTTATTCTCTCTGCCTGGCGTAATGTTTCCAATTCTTTCCCTGGATACACTTATTAATCACTGAAATCTTAGACTTTTTTTCCATAATCCTCCACCAAACATAAATTAGGTCTCTCTTGCTATTTTCTTTTTTAACATAACCCTCTGATATTTTCCTTCATAATGTCTTCCATATTTGTAATAATGAATTTTTATGAGCTTATATTTTAAGTCATTTCCCCTAATTTTAAGCACTAGCAGACTGATGCATACTATTTTAAATTATATGAGGCCGAGTCTGATATTTTAAGTGAGAAGTTACACTATTAATTATTAAATAGTAAGAAGGAAAAATACCTGGATACCTTATTGTTAGACTTTTAAGAAACAAAATTCTGAAAAATTTGTTATACTTTTCAATATTGTAAGAGATGAATTAATTGCATTTGTGATTTCTACTTAAAGCTTGCTTGAATAACAGCATGCTAATTATCTAACCTTTGCTATTGTAAGAAGCTCATTAAGAAATCAAAATGTTAAGTTGAGAATATCTACTAACAAAATTTATAAATTTTATCTAACCAAGCTTTGGTTTTAGTAAAATACTGACTTATAAGTAATGGTCTACATGAACCTCACTATTTACAAATATTTTTCTAGGTAAAAAAAGACATTACTAATATAATGCAATATCTCATTAGGTTTTCTTATTTGTTTTGGGGATTTTATTTTATTTTATTATTTTTTAAAGTCTTTATTGTTGAGATTATTATAGATGCTCCTCTTTTTTCCTCCCATAGCTCCCCTCCACCTGGTACCCACTTTGCCCCAGGCCTTTGCCACCCTATTGTCTGTGTCCATAGGTAATGCATACATGCATATAAGATCTTTATCTAATCTCTTCCCTCACACCCCCATGCCCTGTCCCTCTGAGAATCATCAGCCTGTTCCATTTCCATGCCCCTGATTCTATTCTATTCACCAGTTTATTCTGTTCATCAGATTTTTTATTCTATTGATTTTTAGATTCAATTGCTGATAGATATGTATTTGTTGCCACCATTTTGTACATAATTTTTAATCTTTATCTTTTTCTTCTTCCTCTTCTAAAAGAATACCCTCCAGATTTTCATATAATACTGGTTTGGTGGTGATGAACTCCTTTAGCTTTTTCTTGTCCATGAAGCTCTTTATCTGACCTTAATTCTAAATGATAGCTTTGCTGGGTAGAGTAAGCTTGGTTGTAGGTTCTTGCTATTCATCAGTTTGAATATTTCTTGCCACTCCCTTCTGACCTGCATAGTTTCTGTTGAGAAATAAGCTGACAGTAGTATGGGCACTCCCTTGTAGGTTAATACTGCTTTACTCTTGCTGCTTGTAAGATCCTTTGTCTTTTGCCCTTGGCATTTTAATTATGATGTTTCTTGGTGTGGTCCTCTTTGGGTTCCTCTTTTTTGGGGTTCTCTGTGCTTCCTGGACTTTTAAGTCTATTTATTTCACCAGATAGGGGAAGTTTTCTGTCATTATTTCTACAAATAGGTTTTCAATATCTTGCTTTCTCTTCTCCTGGCACCCCATAATTTGGATGTTGGTGTTCTTGAAGTTGTCCCAGAGGCTCTTTACACTATCTTCACTATTTTTGGATTCTTTTTTCTTTTTTCTCTTCTGGTTGGGTGTTTTTTTTGCTTCCTCATATTTCAAATTGTTGATTTGATTCTCAGGACCTTCTACTCTACTGTTGAATCCCTGTATATTATTTATTTCAGTCAGTGTATGCTTAATTTCTAGTTGGTCCTTTTTCATAACCTCGAGGGTCTCACTAGATTTCTTCTGACTGGTCCTTTTCCTTTTTTTTTTTTTTTTTTTAGCATTCTCACTAAGATCCTTGAAAGTCTCACTAAGACCCTTGGGGGTTTCTAGAAGATTCTTGAGTAACCTTATAACTGTGGTTTTGAACTCTATATCCAATAGTTTGCTTTCTTCCATTTCTTTCATTTGTGACATGTTTCTTGTCTCCACATTTTGGTTGCTTCCCTGTGTTTGTTCCTATGTATTGGGTAGAGTTGCTAAGTTGATAGAGTGGCCTTGTGTAGTAGGTATCCTATAGTGCCCAGTGGCTCAGCATCCCCAATAACCTGAGATGGATACTCTAGGTGCACAGATTCGTGGGCTATGTGCACAGTCTTGTTGTAGTTGAGCCTTGACTGCTATTGGTGTCACTGGGAGGAATTGACCTTCAGGCCAATTGGCTATGGGGACCAACTATGACTATGATTGGACAGTTGCTGTGCAGGACACACCCTTATGGAGCAGGACTTGCTTCAGTGGGGCTTTGGTGCTCACTGAGTCTGCCTCTTGAGTATGTCACTTATGGATGTGTAGAGTTGTAATCTGGTATGGACTGACACTGACCACTGGGTACACTGGCTCTTGGGTTTTCAGGGAGGTGCAAAGTCAGCCACTGCCTGGGTCCACCCATCAGGAGGTACAGAGACGTCTGCAGATTCCTCCTCTTTGTTTTGGGTTTGGAAGTGCCCAGACAAGGCCCAGCTGTGAAGCAAGGCAGGCTGTTCCTGGTGCTGGGTCCTGGGCCTTTTATTGGTAGGTTTGAGGCTCCCTGACTCAGCTGCAGCTTGTTTGACAGGTTTTTAGCCTAAGCAAGGAAAGGCCATTAATATGCAAAAGCTGCTGCACACAGCTTGGATGGGGTTATAAATTGGATGAGGCGGGGTCTCAAGGAATCACCAGGGTGGAGCAAACAGAAATGGCTGTCAGTCAGCTCTGTGACCAGGAAGGTCCCAGCACAGGAACAATGACTGCTGTGAGCACCTCCTCTGAAAGCAAGCTGCCCTCAAGTTCCTGCTCTGATGCCAGACAGTCCAGTTTCTCCTCGTATGTGTCTGGGTCCCCCAGAGACTCGCCCAGCATTGGAGCTCAGAGGAAGCAGGAGCTTGTAAGTTAAGTTCATGGTGCCAGCGTTTTAAGAGGAGCAGCTGGGTCTCCAGTAGCCTCTGTGTCACTGAGCCCCAATCCACACTGGTTTTTATAGCCAGTAGTTCTTACTGCCCATAGGAACTGCTTTTCTCAGCTCTGGGACCCTGGGCTGGGAGTCTGGTGTGGGGTGGGACCCCTTGCTCCTCTGGGCAGCCTCTGCAGAGAGGATCTCCCTGCTGATTAAAAAAGCAGCCAATATATTTGCCGGACCAGCCTGTTCCGGCCTCTGCACCTCCTACCAGTCTTATTGTGCTTTCTTCTTTACTTCTCTAGTTGTAGGACTTCCATTTCGTGGTTCTGGATGATGGTTGTTCTGTATTTTAGTTGTAATTTTGATGTGGTTGTGGGAGGTGGTGGGTACAGGCATTTGCCTATGCAGCCATCTTGTTTTTTCTATCAATTCTCTCATTAGGTTTTGATATGTAAATATAGCTTTTCTTTAGAATAATAAATCCCTGACATTAGAAAAACATAATGGCCACAGGATAATCTTGCCTTTACACAATTGTAAACTACTGATAAGTGTGAATATGACTTGTAAATATTTTCTTCTTCAAATCCTTGAAGAGTCCATTTAAAGTTTACTCGGAGAACATACTAATGTGAAATTGTTACACTCATATCCGTAATTTGTTCTATGTTTTGTGTTACCATTTGATTCTCTCATTTTTAAGGAACTTGTGTAGTAGATACAAGGCTTTAAAAATATCCAAAAGAAAATTAAAAACTCACCAGCAATAATAAGTATTTGAGGAAATTGTACCTTGTAATCTAAGAAGAAGAAGCGAGCTCATCTCTGATGTGTTCATTATGGATTGGAATTGAAGAAAAAGCATAATTACTTTTTACTTGTTAGTTATGTGCTCTGTGTGAAATAAAACTGTGCTAGATAAGTTAAAATTATAGGGCAACATAGATTTCAAAGTATGTTTATTTCAGAAAAAAAGCTTAATATGTAATAAACAGATATATTTATGCTTCAAGTAGACACCTACTAAAAATCCATCTTTACCTCACAGTGTGTTAACTGTGCTAGATAAGTTAAAATTATAGGGCAACATAGTTTTCAAAGTATGTTTATTTCAGAAAAAAAAGCTTAATATGTAATAAACAGATATATTTCTGCTTCAGGTAAACACCTACTACAAATCCTGTTGACAAGAAGTGGAGTGCATTGAGTCAGAAAGCTCTTTCACTGGTTAGTAGAGAGAAAATATGGACCAGATAGAAACTAGCTGGAACACATTGCTGAGGATCCTAACATAGTCCTGTTTTATGCCTTATTATTTGAGGATTTCAGCCAGCCTACAGAGGAAATTGTACCTTGTAATCTAAGAAGAAGAAGCGAGCTCATCTCTGATGTGTTCATTATGGATTGGAATTGAAGAAAAAGCATAATTACTTTTTACTTGTTAGTTATGTGCTCTGTGTGAAATAAAACTGTGCTAGATAAGTTAAAATTATAGGGCAACATAGATTTCAAAGTATGTTTATTTCAGAAAAAAAGCTTAATATGTAATAAACAGATATATTTATGCTTCAAGTAGACACCTACTAAAAATCCATCTTTACCTCACAGTGTGTTGTTGACAAGAAGTGGAGTGCATTGAGTCAGAAAGCTCTTTCACTGGTTAGTAGAGAGAAAATATGGACCAGATAGAAACTAGCTGGAACACATTGCTGAGGATCCTAACATAGTCCTGTTTTATGGCTTATTATTTGAGGATTTCCTCCAGCCTACATTTCTTGTCTTTTTTTTTCTGAAAATTTCAGACATATGACCTCTATCCTAGTTGTACTGAACATTTTATATTGCCTGGCACATAGAACCCTTTCTCACTCCGCTGCCCAATTAGACTGATGCAAAGTTCACCTTCTTCATCGTTGTCATGGGCTGAATATTTGTGTCCTCCCAAAATATATATGTCGCAGTCCTAATCTCCAATGTGACTGTATTTGGAGATAGGGCCTACAGGGTTAAATGAGGCCATAAGAGTGGGAAACCAGATCTGATAGGATTGATGTCCTTATAAAAAGAGAGACCAGAGAACTCACTCAATCTGCTGGCACACAAAGGACAGGTCCTGGGAGCACACAAAAGACCTCAGAATGAAACCTACCTTGCCAGCACCACGATCTTGGACTTCCCAGCCTCTAGAGCTATGAGAAAATAAATTCTTATTTGGGACACCAAGTCTATGGTATCTTTCTATCACAGCCCCAGCCAACTAATATAATTGGTCTGGTTATTTCTGTAGGACTAAGATAGTTAAACTGTCTCAGTAAAGCTTCTGATGTCTTTCCTGCCATCCTTCCTGCTTGCCTTCTCCCTGGTACACCAGAGAGCTCTGGGGCATTGGGTAGGTCACCGAACATCCAGTGATGGCAAACCTTTTGAGCTCAGCATGTCAGCATTTTGAAAAACCCTAACTTAACTCTGGTGCCGTGTCACATATAGAAATTTTTTGATATTTGCAACCATAGAAAAACAAAGATTTATATTTTTGATATTTATTTTATATATTTAGATGCCATTTAACAAAGAAAAATCAACCAAAAAAATGAGTTTGCGTGTCACCTCTGACACGCGTGTCATAGGTTCGCCATCACTGTGTTCCTCCCTGCTCTGTACTCTCAGCTGACTTACATAAAGCTGTGATATGAAACTGCATTTTCTATCGTTGCAATGACTTAGTTATTCTTGCCTTTCCTATGGGTTTGTGATGCCCTTAAACATATCAAGCTCAGTCTTGTGCAAATGAAGGAAGGAGAATAGGATGGAAGGAAAGAGGGAAGAAAGGAAGGAATAATGGAAGGAATGAAAGGAAAGAAAGAAGAAAGGAAGGAAGGAGGGAAGGAAAGAGAAAAGAGACAGAGGGATGAAGAGAGAAAGAGGAAGGAAAACGAGAGATCTGATCAATAGAAGGCCATAATACCATGATCATCACTGTCATCAGATATATAATTAAACATTTCATTGGGTGCTTCAGTATATATGAGAGAATATGATGTTAAACATGTAAGTATGGCATATTCTCTTACTCTGTGCTTACTTTTAGTGAAACTTCTCTAGTTTTTGAGAAGGATGAACAAAAAAAAAACAGTGGAAACCATCTTTTACAATTTTGGGGGTGGAGGATTGTCCAATTAATTTTAAATATTTTAATGTATTAGAGGCAGGTAAAGATACATGGGTTTTTTCCAAAAAGCTCCATAGTTTAGAATTACATCATTATGGACACTGGAAAGCATTAAAATTATCTCCTAGAGAATTCCTAAATATTTTTTAGGGATACCATGACATTTCATGTTATTTCAGCTTGATAGCACTTTGAAGATTAGCTCAGTTCCTTGTTTTTCAGATGTGAATACTAGAGTCAGGGTGTTAGATGACTCACCCACAGCCCCACAGCTGTCTGGTTTACCAGGGAGAAGGCAAGCAAACAGGTGTTCTGACTTCCTGTGAATGGACCTGCTGCCTGCTGTGAATGCGCTCCTTTTAATTTTCAAATCTAAAGTTGTCATTAGGCAAGCCTAGCAAATGTGTTCAGTGAGCAAACTTGCTTCCTGTTAAAAAATTATCCAAATTATCAGGTAGATGATCCTGGAGTTATTTTAATTAAAAGCAATGGAGAAAAAAATTAGGCACTTAGATAGGTTTCTTGGACTCATAAAATTAAAGAGCCTCTTCTGTCAATATGTAGGTTAGAGGTAATTCCTGTAAATGTGAATGTAAATTAACTGTGTAAATTCCCATGCATATTAATTACAAAGTAAACTCTCACTAAACTACCCTTTATTTCCATGGCAGACGCTCTTACTTTTTAAGAAAGAAAAAAAAAGAAAATTCTTCTGTGAACTGAAGTTGGAATATTTTAGGTCTCTTTCTCTGGCTCCAGATATGCAGATATACAATTACTCTTTGATGAACTTTTCACCTTAGGTTATTTCCTTAATATAAAGGCTATATACCCAAAGGATTCTAAATGGCAACATCCCAGGGGAGTGATTAAATCTCTAAAGGTCTCTTACTCCTGTGTATATTTAAAGAAAGAAATATGCACTATCCTCTTAGTATGAAAATGTGAGTTATTTACAGCAGTCAGGAATTATTTTACATCTTTACCTCACTTTTTTGATAGAGGTTAAAATCTAATGGTAAGCTATTGGTCCTCTGGCAGATACCTAACTTCCGACTTTAATTTCCAATTTGACCATTTACATGATTAAAAGGCTCATAAAATATAGTAGTAATCATTTTCCTATTTAAGAAATTAGGAGAATATCCAACCATAAATCCCTGAAGTTAGGTATGATTCAGGATTTCTTATCTCAACTAAATTTGAAATTAATCACTGGACTAATTAGTATACATATTTAATAGCCCATAATTTAATCTTCTGTCTTTGGGTAAGAAATTATTTAAAATGCCCAAGTGGACATAGGCTGTAACTAATAAGATGGAGTTAAAGAATAGAAAAAAAGAGTATGAGGAAAAAGAAATGTTTTGGTAGAAGTTATTGATATTATCTTTGATGGTTAAATATGAGAGCAGTAAGCATATGTAATATGAGCTAGGAGTCAGACAGTATTTCATAAGAAACAAAACATTATTCTACTAATTTAAAAACTAGTCATTTTTTTCCTGCAGGATTTTCTGTTTCAAAAGCAATATTTATATATTACTTTATGTGAATTAATCACTTGAAATACTGCTTGAAAATTACATATTTTATGATAGGTAACTCCCTGGTCTAAATATAAAAAACTAAAAAATAATATTGTATGATAAGTATGTGTCAGACACTATTCTAAGCATTTTGCATATAGTAACTCTTTTAATCTGCCATTCATTAAAAGATAGGCACTATTCCTATCCAGATTTTACAGATGGGGCCCAGAAAAATGTATGAATTACTCATACATTCATGGTTATAAATGGTTGTGCTGGTTCAGATCCCACCTCCATACCTTTGCTACACAGAGTGAGTTCTATGGAAGAATAGTGATTTTCAAACAGTGTGCCATGGTTGGCTCACTGCTGTGCCACAGAATTTTTAAAACATGTGATACCTGACTGTTTAATCAGGGGCACTGACCTCTTTTCCCTTAGATTATCATATAAAAAGATGACAGCAGCTGACACAATAATAGCCATTGGGTATGAATGAATGTAAATTATACCCATTTTTTGTGTCAGATCAGCAAAAAATACATTATTTGGTGTGCCACAGAATTTTACTAATTTGCTTATGTATGCCATGAGGTGAAAGGGTTGAAAGTCACTGCTCTAGGAGCTTGGTAGAAATGCCATATCTAGGCCCCATCGCAGGCCTAATGATTCAACCTCTGCATTTAAAAGATTTCCTAGGTGATTTATTAAAGTTGGACAAGCATGGCTTTGTAACTACTGCCTCTGAAAGAAGTAAAAACTTCTTTTAGAACTACATTATATATGGTCTTATATTCTTAACTGATAACTTATGTTTCTGTTTTTTAAAGAAATCGAAAATTTCCTTGGGGCCAGCATCTTTAAAATGGTATATAAATTCAAAGCTAAATGTTAAGGTATTGAGCCAGGAATCATTAGTTTAATATTCTTGATCTTGCTTTTTTAATGGAAGCAATACCGGTTATATATATGAACTGTTTAAGGCCGATCTGGGTTCAGCTGGCTCAGTTCTTGCTTGCTGGCCCGCAGATTACCTAATTTTTGCTTCCTAACCTACAGAACTTGAGATGAGTCAGAACAAATATATCTGAAATACACCATCTAAGAAGCTGTCTTCTTTTTTATCATAATGACAGCCCACTATGATAGCCCAAATCTGTAATTCCTCATTGTTAGTGTTTATTAGAATTGCTTTGTTACTTGTTGAACCTAAGATTGTTGCCCCATCCCTCCAAAGTTTTTGACTTCAGTATATCTGGGATGAGAGCTGAGATTCTGCATTCCTAACAAGCTCAGAGGGATGCTCTTACTGCTGGTCTAGGGACCACACTAACAAGTCACTTTTCCTCTTCTCTGATTTCATCTACATTGATTACCAACAAAGTGTCCCAAATTAATTTACTTAGCCATTAAGGAAGGCTGTAGACTACACCAATCCCATTCTACACAAAAAAACTCCGAGTCTAGAAACTAGTCAGTGAATTGATTCTTCTGAATGAGGGGATTAATAACCTACCTAATGAGACTTTCTTGGAAACTTGAGGTACACCTATTTTTTTGGACATAGAGATTTACTGCTTCTCGTTAGTCATTTCCTTTATTCTGCCATACAGGCCATCTCTTCCATATTAAGTAAAAGTTGTTCTTATAGGGTTCTACTTATTTCTGCAAATATAGTTCTGATTATTAAATGCCATTCTCTTATTAAATGTTTTAAATATAACCTTTCTTCATGCATATGGTTTTTCTCTTTTTTTAATATATATTTTTATTGATTTTTTACAGAGAGGAAGGGAGAGGGATAGAGAGTTAGAAACATTGATGAGAGAGAAACATCGATCAGCTGCCTCCTGCACACCCCCCACTGGGGATGTGCCCGCAACCAAGGTACATGCCCTTGACCGGAATCGTACCCAGGACCCTTCAGTCCGCAGGCCAATGCTCTATCCACTGAGCCAAACTGGTCAGGGCGCATATGGCTTTTCTTATACTGAGTTTAAGCCAAATATTCTAAGTATTTATAGAATCATAGAATTGTGAGACCTTTAGATTTTGTATTTTCGTACCATTCATTTTAAAGATAAAGAGGATCTAGAGCAGCCGTTCTCAACCTGTGGGTCGTGACCCCTTTGGCGGTCAAACGACCCTTTCACAGGGGTCGCCTAAGACCATCCTGCATATCAGATATTTACATTACGATTCATAACAGTAGCAACATTACAGTTATGAAGCAGCAACGAAAATAATTTTATGGTTGGGTCACAATATGAGGAACTGTATTTAAAGGGCCAGAAGGTTGAGAACCACGGGTCTAACCAACAACCACACAACTCATCCTAGTGTTGAGATATTATGCAATAATTAAAACAAATTCCTTAAACCCTAACCATGTGTTTTTATCACAATTATTGTTTACTGTACTGTCTAACAACTTGTTTTTGTTGCCATGAAAAGTTGTTAAAACTATCTTTAGTCAGAAGTTATTAAATATGCATAGAATAATATAATGTTATTATAGATTGGATGATTGACAAAGACTAGAAACAAATTTAAAATATAATAAAAATGTGTCCATAATAAATATAACATTATCTTACATCAAAATGGCTTACACACACACACACACACACACACAAAATAGACTCAGCAGCTTTAAATAGGCCTATCAGCATATTCAAGTTTCCCTGAACAGTCCTAATGATAAAGGAAACCAAGCTGTCTGAAGTTACAATACATACCTGCTGAGTAAAAGAAATGTTTGCAGCACAAGCAGTGATAGTAGTAAGTGGTAGCCTTAAGGTAGGGTGAGGCTTGAGGAAGCTGTCTTGTCTCAGTTATTCTATATTTTTATTTGGTTTCTCCAGAATGTCCTTAACTGGAGGCTCATAATGATAATGGCTCTTCCTTTAAGGCTCCCAGGAGAGACTTCCCATTTGAACACAAGTCCTGCCTATGGTTTTCTGAGCAGTGCAAGTATCTGAATAGTTAGAACCTATCCACAGTGAATCTTTTCATCTTTACTATATTACAGCTTCATGAAACTACTAATTGTTTCTTTGAACCCACTGTTTCATATTTCTATTCTTTTTAGTTTAACTAGTATCTTAGTCTGAAATACTACCTCTCCCATTCAGAGATCCATTTATGGTTTCATGCATGCATTTATGCATTCATTTCAGGTATCTTGCTAAGTGGTGGGCCCAGAATATCTACCAAAACTTCCAGGAAGCCTTCCTTGATTCCACCAGGGGAATTACTGAGTGCTTTGTATGTACGAGCTTCTGTGCTAGGCATGCTTCATTCTTTCATTTTATTGACACCTCATAACAACCTTATGAGGTTATTTTATTATTCTTTTTAGTTCCCAAATGGGTAAAATAAATCCTATAGCAGGTACATGACCAGAGCAGAATATAAGTGTACTAGAGGCCTGGTGGTCGGTGCACGTCATAGCAACGGGTGGGTCGTTCCACCGGTTGTTCTGATGTTCAGTCGATTTACATATTAGGCTTTTATTATATAGGATAATTCTAGAATCTCAACAGTTAACCATCACACTCTCATTCTATGTTTTCATAACACTGGATTTATCTCAATATAGTTCTTAATCCTAAGTTTATTATAATTTTTAAAATTTAAATATCTAGTCCTCATTTTTAACTATAAAAACCTTTTTAGCAGGCTGCATATCATCCTTTAATTATCCACAGTAATAAGGAGAGTATGTTTTATAAATGCATAAGTTAATTAATCTTGTATGTTATCTAAGAATCTTAAAAATGTTTAATATATGCAGTAAGTTTTAAAATCATAATTTTAGAATGAGTTTTATCTCAATAAAAAACTACCTGGATGTTTGTACATAAATAGTTAATACATTCAAGACACTGACTGCTTATCAAGATACAAGCTTATTTTCAGTGTGTCATGATATTAAACATTTTACTTAAAATTAAAACCTCTGATGTTAGACTCTAGAAGAATTACAACAAGATGTATTTGTAAGATCAAATCTCAGTTCTAAAAACCAACAATAATGGCACCAACATATAAATATTATAGAGTTTACACGTTGTGAAAAATATTTTACTGGTAGGCTGCTAGATATAATAGTTGGAGGGTTATTGACTGAAGCAAGCTAATGGTTCTCCATCTGTTGAAAAAAAGCGATAGTAGTTTTGGGGAGATATTTTTTCAAATTAATAAATACAATCTTGAATCCTATTAAGATCATCTATGAAGTGAAATAGAATTCAAAAACTTAAGTTTCTCATTTAGGGATCTTCAGTTTTTAAAAGATAGATCAAAGTTATTCTAGGTAGGTAGATAGATAGATACATAGACATAGCTATCTAGCTACCTAGAAATAGATATAACTAAATTAATTAAAACAACTTTATTTTGAAACTATCAAAATTCACTTCTTAATACATGGGCATATATTTTCATATTCAAAAGCAGAGTTTGGGATTCTCTTTATGCAGATAGAAAATTGTTGAGATGTATGTAAGTCTTTATTTTGTTTCTTAATTGCTCTAAATTCAAAAGTAAATTTAATGGCCCAAATTTTAATTATTTTGAAATAATTCATACATATTCCATCTTATCTATACCTATATCAACTGAATATTGAATATGAAATACATGTAAACATATATTTATTACAATGACTGACATTATTTTAGTTATTAAGTTCTTAAAAAAAAATTTGGATTTCTCTGTAATTTTTCTTTGCTCTTGTACTAAGATTGTTAAATAGGACTGATATATTCTTAAATATGATACTGCTTTTAATTTTAAAAATTCAAGAAAAAATGTTTACTAGCTATTTTAATTTTCTCCTATGGGATTTTTATATCTGGGACAATGACTTAGTAGGTATATTTCTATTCCCACTGGTATACTAATTAGGTTAGATTTACTGTAAATTAGAGTTGATGTGATGTTGTAGAGTTGTTAGGAAAGTAAAATCTGATTATCAAGCAATTATATCACTCAAAAATCACTTAGGGAGGTATAGTCTTAAATGAACAAATGAGTATTAGCAATGCTGAAGTTACTGTTACATTTTAACTTGAATCTGTATTATTTTAGTTACACAGACATGTAAATATTACATATGACATTAACTTGTTCACTTATCTTATTTAAAATATACAATTGTATGTGACATTATTAAATAGGTTCATATTATCTAAATAATTAACATAATTAACTCATTTTAATTTTATATGCATTTCCGTAGCTTTATCTATAATTTGAAGTAAAGTTATATTCAGGAACAGGAGTTATAGATTGAATGGGAAATAAAATTAATATAATTATATGATAAAATAATACATGTATAGAAATGTTTATATCATTTTAATTTTAATTTATAGTGACAGTGAATTTTCATACTTAAATAAGTACATATTCTTTCTACTGATATCAGTGGAATTTGTGAACACATATCCAAAGACAAAGCTGGATCCATAAAATCTCTTGTCTTCAAGGTTATGGTTTTTATATTTGTGTGTATATTTGTGTGCATGTGCTTTCCAAACAGCTATGTATACATTTTAATGAGATTTTTCAGCTCAAAATAAAAAGGTGAAAGATATCAGTGGTACCCAGATTACTTTAAATCTTTTTATGGCCTTATAGTAAAGTGAATTCTTTGAGGTATTGCTATGCTACAACTGCTTTTCCTGGTTTTATGTTTGCATACCAGTACACTACATTTTACGTCTCTGCTGTTTCATTTTGGCTGCAACTTGGATAACTCTGTGGGTTAAATTAGGGAGTAATAAATTAGTACTCATAGTTGAGCATGGATAAAAAGACAGGCTGTTTAATGGACAGGATGTCAGAATTATACTCTTTTGAAGCAAGACATTGTTAGTTCCAAGCTAATAAACAAGGAATATGCGTCTTCTCAACAGGGTACTCATTAGTTGTGCCACATTTTCACTGTGCTCTGATTATTTCTAATTATTTATTACAGTCTAATAAAGAAAGTCTGTAGAAAAAGACTTGCATCAACAGCTAATTTGTAGTAATTACTAGGGGACTGTCCACTGTTCATTTCTAGTAAGTTCTCTTTCAATTCTTTGTGCTTGATTTGAAAAAGAGCAGTTCTAAGAATATTTGTTCAGTAAGTGGGATTTATCGTGAGTGGCAAAGGTTTGTTTAAATTTTTAGTAGAAGATTTATGTAGAGAAAAGGAGACTTTAAGTAATGTAATTCAATTATCAGGAGATGTGGTGATAAAACTCCCCCCAAAACAGTGGCTCACTCAGTCTTGTTTCTCCATCTTCCACACATGGCTGAAGTCTCACTGTCCAATGTGCTGCTCCAATTGCAGACATCCCATTCAAGTTCCATTAACAAGAGTACAGGGTATGAAAAGAAATCATGCATTTCCTTTATTTAGCATTTTGGAAGTTGAATACCAGTTCTGTATATGTCTCTTTCCTCAGACTTTGTTATATGATTGCATTTAGTTGCAAGGGATCCTGGGAGCTGTAGATTATATTTCAAAGTTGGAAATCAGAAGTTCTTTTGCTGTAGAAGATGGGAGAATGAATATTGGAGGAAACTGGAAGTTTCTTCATAGGCTATTATCACTAGTGTCAACAAGAAAACAAATGGGGACTTCGGTAAGGAGAAACTTTATTCAAAAGGATTATTGCAAGAAAGCTAAAGGGACTATGGCAAAAAGAGTATGGGGAATTCTGCATTATGGTTTGCCCGTGAGAGCTGCAAGCATCTCAAAAGTTAGGTAGAAAAGGGCTTTTCTTTAGAAAGGAAGAGTCAACAAAGCTAGCAAGAAGTGAGTTGGGGGAAGCAGGATGAATGAGGATGGTGTGATAAAACAGTAGATCAGAGAATGTTTGGATTGAGGGCAGGCCAGGGTCCCACAGTGTGGGGGAAAGTTTGGTTAACAAAGATTTTGTTCTTAATTATAGATCAGTTGGGATAAATTAGTTAGGAAATTATTTATGAGGCAAAGAATGAGAATTCTTCAGCTCTACATCTAGCCTTGCCATAGGTGAACAAGGGGGAAATCTCTGGGCCTTTTCTAAGTCATAGGGAAGGAAAGACGTCTCTTTGCATTAAGCCTTTTTCTGGAACACAAAAAGCGGGGGTATCTTTAACCTTCCAAATTTACCAGGATCACAAGTGTTGCGTAAAAGGCAACATTGTCATGGGAATGAGAACAAAGGTAGCTCTAATTCCGAAGTTTATTGACTTAGAAGAGGAACCACCTTCACAGCGAAGATGTGGAGCCCAGTGGTGATATTAGTTAAAAGCTATTCTCTTGAAAGCCACTGCTCTGTCATTTCTGAGGTCCACTGGCATGGACTGTCCCCCTACACGGGGAGGAGTTTTTACTCATGGAAGCAAGAGGCTGATCCTCAGACAAGGAAACTATATCTTTAAGAGGCAGAGCTTGAGCATGAGTATGCACATTTTCTCTCATTTTTGTTCACCCTTTTGAGTTTGGACATTCAGTTTAGACTTTAACATTCAGTAAAATTTAGAGATGGTCTTTGGCTGTAAAGGCGGATGGGGGGTTAAGCCAAGCATGCTTGAATGAGCTTATTTTGAAACAAAATTATCCAGTGGCATGTTGCCTTCTCTGTGTATTGCTTTTTGTTACTTCCACACATAGCAAAGATACCTCTGTTTTGTCATTATTGTTGATGTGGTGGGTTATGGGTGAAGAGTTAGCTGCCTTTCTTGAGAATATTTTATTCATGCTTCTTGGCCAAAATATACTGATAGAGTATATGAGGGAGCCCAATAAAGGTTTTTAACCAATTGAAAAATGAAACAAAAAACTAAGGTAAATGGAGTCCAAAATCACATGATCTAGGTTGAAGCATGACAAAACAGAGGTATCTTTCGGCTGGGAAAGGCAACCTGACATCATGGTCCAAATTCTTTGCAAACTCCCAAAATTGTCACCATAGTAGTCTCTTTATATACCAGTGACAGCTCAAATTTGATAAATTGGTTTGTGCATTTGAAAAGCTTTGCTATGTGTGGAAGTAACAAAAAGCAATACACAGAGAAGGCAACATGCCACTGGATAATTTTGTTTCAAAATAAGCTCATTCAAGCATGCTTGGCTTAACCCCCCATCCACCTTTACAGCCAAAGACCATGTAGGGGGACAGTCCATGCCAGTGGACCTTAGTACTCCACAGATATTAATATTTTGTCATTCCAAATATCAATAAGGGCTTGACATCATAGAAACACATACTGGTAAAAGTGTAAGTTTGTACAACCAATTTGGAGAGAAAATTCATTAATACTTAGTAACACTGGACATATAGTATCTTCTCAGACAGGAAGTCTACTTGTAGATACCTTCCTTAGAGGAAATCTTGTACTTGAGCAAAGGGGACATGGGATAGAAGGTTTTGTTACAGTATTGTAAATAAGGGACAACCCTGTCTCTGAGGAACCAATAATTAATCTGTGTTTCTATGACGTCAAGCCCTTATTGATATTTGGAATGACAAAATATTAATATCTGTGGAGGACTAATTTATTTACATTTTCCTGAATACCAATAAAATTCTGCAGTTTTTCAGAAGTCTGTTTGGGTTTCTTCTGTTCTATGTTATATTACATGTATTATAGCCATAGGTTTGGTCAGGTTTTATTTTTCATCATAAGTCAGTTTTGGTAACATTTTTTTCCCTAGAATATTCTCTAATTTGCCTAAATCTTTAGGTTTATTTGCATAAATTAGTTCCACGCATTGTTTATGACTTTTAAATATTGCTAATGTTTTATGTATTCTTCTGCCTTTCAGTGGACACTTATTTGGATTCCTTGAATTTCTCTTTACTCTTCCCCGCCCCTCAGCTTTACTGAGATATAACTGATGGTTCTAGGTATTTTTTAAAAATATATTTTATTGATTTTTTACAGAGAGGAAGGGAGAGGGATAGAAAGTTAGAAACATCGATGAGAGAAAAACATCGATCAGCTGCCTCCTGCACACCCCCTACTGGGGATGTGCCGGCAACCAAGGTACATGCCCTTGACCGGAATCAAACCTGGGACCCTTCAGTCTGCAGGCTGACGCTCTATCCACTGAGCCAAACCGGTTAGGGTGGTTCTAGGTATTTTTGCCTTGAGAATTTTTGCTACAAATGTTTGCTGCAAGCATTTTTTTTCCTGCAATCACTTTTGGAGCACAACTAATATAGGTGTAAGATAATTTTTGTAAAAAAATAAAATATGAAAAAGGGATACTAAAAGGTACGAAATGAATCATGAAAAATTTATAACAAACAGATTATTGTGAAAAATGAAAGGCATTGTTTTCAAAGTCATTCATTCATTAGTATTAGACTTTTTTTTTTTTTGCTTGATGATTCATCTTATTCAGCATTGCCCTTTTCCTTTTTGCTACAATTCCTTCTTTCATTAAGAGCGGTGTCTGTTTCTAACTAAAGAATTTATAATTAAATCTCTCCAGCACTGTTGTGGATGAGTAACCACCTCTTTTATATTTGTCGTAGTTTGGTAAACTTGGTTTTGCCGGGTGGGAGGGATGACTGCTCACTTAGGATTTGCAAACTGGTGTGCTAGCATTTTCTAGTATAGTATGCAATCTGGCTTTACATAAAGCTTTGCAATCTGGCATTATACATAGCTGTTATCATACACTATTTTAAAACCACCACATTAACTCATTACTGTATAAACCAGCCGTGGGCAAACTACGGCCCGCGGGCCGGATCCGGTCCGTTTGAAATGAATAAAACTAAAAAAAAAAAAAAAAGACCGTACCCTTTTATGTAATGATGTTTACTTTGAATTTATATTAGTTCACACAAACACTCCATCCATGCTTTTGCTCCGGCCCTCCGGTCCAGTTTAAGAACCCATTGTGGCCCTCGAGTCATAAGTTTGCCCATCCCTGGTATAAACCATTGTGAGGGCTAAGATTTATATAATATAAAAATGGGAATACTGAGAAAACTTTGTCAATGGAGAAATGAAACCAAAATAATAACAAGTTTAACTACATTAAATCTGTCTCATGAAAACCAAACTGTCAACCAGTTATTTTATCTTTTAAGGCAAAATAGCCTTACAGCCAATTAGTTGTAAAGTGAAAATGTTCATAGCAAAAATGCTTGCTGCAAAGATATTTACAGCAAAGATGCTTATGGCAAAGATACCAGACACAAAATTAACTTAAGACAGTGTGTAATTGTAAGGTTTACAACATGATGATTTGATACATATATTTGCATTGCAAAAATTTTAACCCAATAAAGTTAGTTATGTCGTGAATTACTTAAGTAATTCACTTCTGCTTTTTATTTTATTATTTTTGTTTGGTGGAAACATTTAAGATCTATTCTCTTAGCAACTTTCAAGTACATAATACAGTATTGTTAATTATAATCACTATGCTTAATATTCGATCCTCAGAGCTATTTATTTTCCAACTGGAAGTTTGTATCTTTGGGCCAACATCTCACCATTTCCTACACTCTCCAGCCCCTGGCAACCACCATTGTACTCTATTTCTATGAGTTTGGCTTTTTCTTTATCCATTCACATTATCTTTATCCATTCATCCATCAATGGACACTTGTTTCTGTGACTTGGCTATTGTAATTAATGTTTCAGTGAACTGAGGGTATCTATATCTCTTTAAGACAATGATTTACTTTCCTTCAGATATATGCCCAGAGGTGAGATTGCTGGGTCATATGGTAGTTTGATTTTTAATTTCTTGAGGAACTTCCATTCTGTTTTCAATAGTCTTTGCAGCCATTTACATTTTCACCAACACTGCACAAGGATTCCCTTTACTCCACATTCTCAGCAACATTTATTATCTTTGCTTTGTTATATTAGCCATTCTAACAGGTGTGAGTTGTTATCTTATTGTGGTTTAGATTTATATTTCCCTGATGATTAGTATTGTTGAGCACTTATTTCATGTACTTATTGGCCATTTGTATGTCTTCTTTAAAATATATATATATATATATTCAGGCCCTTTGCCAATTTTTTAATTAGATTTTTGTGTTTTTGTGTTTTGTTTTGTTTTTGCTATTGAGCTGTATAAGTTATTTCTATGTTTAGAAATTAACCCATTATCTGATAGATGGTTTGCAAATATTTTCTCCCATTTTTGTAGGCTGCCACTTGATTTAGTTGATGATTTGTTTTGATGAGCAGCTTTTTCTTTGATGTAGTCCCACTTGTTGATATTTGCTACTGCTGCTTGTGGTTTTGGGGTTGTGTCCAAAATTATCATTGCCAAGACCAATGTCAAGAAGCTGTTTTGCTTTTCTTTCTAGTTTTATGGTTTCAGATTGGCATTCTGTATTTTCATTCCATGTATTATTATCCTATTAAAAGATGAAGACCCTGGAGTTCAGAGAGCTTGAGATTTGCCATACACAATAAATAACAAACAACTAATAAAGGTATTAAATCCTACTCAAACCCAAGGACTCTGATTCTAACCTTAATTCTTTAACCTCTTTACTAGTAATTGGGAACTGAGACTCTTTTTCATAGTCTACAGAATTATAAATTAATGCGTAGAAGAGAAATTCTATGCAAAACAAACCCAGGCACATTTTCACTTTCCAGCATGTTGACAAATGACTTCCTGAGGATCAACCAAAATATATTTTTCCATAGCAGCAGGCATAACTTTAGCTTCTGTTGAAAGGACCTGGGTAGTCATCTGTAGCACTCATTCATCCAGATGGTCAGCACCATAAAAATTTGGATGAAAATTAGTATATGCAGATGAGCTGTAGAAGCTTCACAGCTTGACTCTGCTGAAATGATTTTTTAAAAAATGTGCCTGAAAGCTGAGAGTTCTTATTTTGAAAGAAAAAAAACAGGGAGATAAGCCACCTTTTACATATTAATTGTTTAAATTCCAGTATATAATCTTAATCATCACATATGTAATGTTTAGAGGAGGGTTATTTTAAGCTTTTTTTTGTAACTCAGAATTTAAACTGAGTAGTCAACCTTTCTCAGACTGACTTGCCTATTTTCTGTAATACTATAGGTAAATCACAGAGAGAAAGCAAACTTTCTTGAAGAATTCATGAAACCTGTATCATTTACTTGCTACCAAGATAATTTTCCACTTTAATTAGATATCATGGGTTTCTTATTTGTAAAAATAAAATATGTGCTAAATTTCTGTATATCTATTTGGTAGCTTGAAATATTATAATGTTTTCTAACATTCTTGAAAAATGATTTACAGGAAAAAAAAGTTAACTCATTTTATTCCATGTTTCAAGTGTCATATCTGTTAGGCATAAAATTAATTCAAGCTACAATATTTCAAGTTCAGGATTGTCTATATTCATGTCCTTAAAGTGGAATATAGAAATGCCACGTGAAATATGCACTCTATACGCCTGACTCTCAAAAGATTTCAACCAATTTTAATTTGAAACATTAAGAAGCATAAAAAAGACTTAGAAATCATAAAATCATAAATTCAGAATAAAATATATAATGACAGGGCCATAAAATGGAGAAAGTATTACTTATTTTTAGTTTTACAATATGAAAATGATAATCTTTTATAAATGCCACACTGTAACAAGGACATTTGGAAATATAAAATAAAGTAAAAATAAGTAAAATCTATGCTTATTCATAATTTTGAATAGGTATTATAGGAGGTTAGCATACCAATCTCAAATTTAGACTTTCCCTTTAATCAGAAAGCTGGTGTTCTTTCAATGTCATAAGGGTAGAAGAATGCATTCTAGAACCTGGAACAGCAGAGGATGGAAAAATGTTTTATTTTCTTTTGCCCACAATATATGAGATGCATTTGCATATCAAATGATAACAAATAATATACTAATAGTAGTATAGTTAAACTATATAAATGTATAGGTGCTACATAGAAATGTAACAATTATTTATATTAATTTTATAGGGAAAGCTAACAAATAAACTTTAGGAGTATAAGTGCAGTCATAAATAAATTTATCATCTCTACTTAATCTATTATTTTTACTTTTATCACCCTTGAAGTTAATACCATATTTCATCAAATCTAAGATATCCTCTATTGTAGGACATATTATTTTATACTAGAGGCCCGGTGCACAAATCCTTGCACCAGTGGGGTCCTTCAGCCAGGCCTGCAGGATCGGGCTGAAACCAGCTCTCCGACATACCCTGAGGGGTCCTGGATTGCGAGAGGGCACAGGCCAGGCCGAGGGACCCCACCAGTGCATGATTGGGGCCGGGGAGGGACGTGGGAGGTTGGGAGCCAGGGTGAGGCTGCAGGAGGGCTCCAAGGCATGTCCAGCCTGTCTTGCTCAGTCCCGATCAGCCAGACCCAGGAGCAAGCTAACCTATCAGTCGGAGCGTCTGCCCCCTGGTGGTCAGAACACATCATAGCGACTGGTCGACCGGTCGAGTGTCTGCCCCCTAGTGGTCAGTGCATGTCATAGCGAGGGATTGAGCAGCCTCAGCATATCATTAGCATATTATGTTTTGATTGGTTGAATGGCTGACCAAACACTTAGCATATTAGGCTTTTATTATATAGGACTAGAGGCCCGGTGCACAAAAATTTGTAGCATACCAATCTCAAATTTAGACTTTCCCTTTAATCAGAAAGCTGGTGTTCTTTCAATGTCATAAGAGTAGAAGAATGCATTCTAGAACCTGGAACAGCAGAGGATGGAAAAATGTTTTATTTTCTTTTGCCCACAATATATGAGATGCATTTGCATATCAAATGATAACAAATAATATACTAATAGTAGTATAGTTAAACTATATAAATGTATAGGTGCTACATAGAAATGTAACAATTATTTATATTAATTTTATAGGGAAAGCTAACAAATAAACTTTAGGAGTATAAGTGCAGTCATAAATAAATTTATCATCTCTACTTAATCTATTATTTTTACTTTTATCACCCTTGAAGTTAATACCATATTTCATCAAATCTAAGATATCCTCTATTGTAGGACATATTATTTTATACTAGAGGCCCGGTGCACAAATCCTTGCACCAGTGGGGTCCTTCAGCCAGGCCTGCAGGATCGGGCTGAAACCAGCTCTCCGACATACCCTGAGGGGTCCTGGATTGCGAGAGGGCACAGGCCAGGCCGAGGGACCCCACCAGTGCATGATTGGGGCCGGGGAGGGACGTGGGAGGTTGGGAGCCAGGGTGAGGCTGCAGGAGGGCTCCAAGGCATGTCCAGCCTGTCTTGCTCAGTCCCGATCAGCCGGACCCAGGAGCAAGCTAACCTACCAGTCGGAGCGTCTGCCCCCTGATGGTCAGAACACATCATAGCGACTGGTCGACCGGTCGAGTGTCTGCCCCCTAGTGGTCAGTGCATGTCATAGCAAGGGATTGAGCAGCCTCAGCATATCATTAGCATATTATGTTTTGATTGGTTGAATGGCTGACCAAACACTTAGCATATTAGGCTTTTATTATATAGGATATCCCTATGAAAGAATGAAATCCAATTAAATGACCCTCTATTAATTCTAAATTCTGTACTAATTTGAGGGGTGACAAAATGTGGAAGAGTACATCTTAAAACTGAGCAAATATACTATTGTTTTAATATGCTATCTGTTATGTTTAATCTTGCATATTTGAGCCTTAAGACTTTTCTATGTCTGTATTTTAACCTCAAATATTACTTGTCATTCTGTGATATTAGTTTGTATAGTTTGAAGTTCAATATCATAAAATGTTTACAGATATGCCATAATTTTCCATTTTGCTTTTTCATGTCACTTCTTATTTTGTAAAATGAAAAAAAAATATTTTGTAACAGCAGCCCTTTCATGACTCTTAAGGACATCTCTGTCTGAGGTATAACTCAGGACAGCTTGAGTTTTATCAGCTATATTTTAGAAAAACTTTGGACATTAATCTGTTTATTTTGTAGCAGTTTAAGAACATATGGATGTCGCGTTCAATGTGAAATGTATGTTATTTAAATACTTAAATGTTATTTAAACTGATGTATCAAATTGTATACCTCTTTTACAAAGTTAGCTTTATGTTTCTCCTTATCTTGTGTTAATACTTTAAGATCGATATGTAGACACATAGAAACATAGGTCATGGAAGAAACAGGCACAGCATGTAGTATCACCCAAATCAGTTTCAGGTACAAAAATTACTTTCTTAACTCCTAGAAATGTTGTTAAAAGATAGCCCATGAAGACAACTGCCTTGTTCCAGTTCAGACAATTCTTTTGTTAAAGTCTGAAACCAATGATTGACCATCACAGGGCATATGCAGGCCTGATGCCCTTGACACAAATAGGAATAACTATGGAGGTCTATCATATCTCCAGAGATCTCAGTGGGGTTGGCTGAGGTTTTCTGTATCATGCTCAAAACGGCCTCCCACCCCCTGAAGTGTTTAATCCTAGGAGCATTTCCTATAATAAATGCCCTGCTTTCAAATATTTACTTGTGAATCTGCTCCTTGGAAAGCTTAGACTGGACAGCAAGCTGATGGAAAATTTACAAATGAAATACATAAACCTTTATCTTCATCCAGGGGTTCAAAACACCAAGAGGGCATATTTTGTCAATATTGTCTGCATATGAATGAAGAAATCAGGCCTAGTTCTCCAGCAATTATTTAGCAATATTTGAATGACACTGCCCTGATAGGTCATGCTATTTGTAACTCAAAAGGAATTCTCTTTCAAAAAAGTAGGGAACAGGGAGTGCTGGGAAATGAACTCAGAAGACGCATTTGAGAACCGGATGGATAAAGTACTAAGTAAAGACACTCAGCCTTTATTTTACCTAGAGACTCAAACCCAGTACCTGCAGAGGCTAGATCAAATCCATTATTATTTCTTCATCTTTATTTTGAGGGAAGGATTATATGTATAGGAAATGTTTGCTGTAAGCATTCTTGCAGCAAATGTTTACAGCAAAGACTAAAGGCCCGGTGTGTGAAAATTCGTGCACTCCTGGGGGTCCCTCAGCCCAGTCTGTACCCTCTCACAGTCTGGGACCACTCAGGGGATCTCCACCTGCTGGCTTATACCCACTCCCTTCCCCCCAACCCCGGCATTCCCAGTCGTTCTGCCATTAAGGTCAATTTTCATATTACCCTTTTATTATTATATTAAATACCTACAACCTTCAATTTGATCTCAATTGATCTGAACAAAAAAAAGAGAAACTAGTTGAAATAAATAAAAATAAATAAGAGTGTCATAAAAAGGAAATAATGAAAAATGAATAACCAAAGTCATTGTTAATGCCATGTAACTGAGCTTAGTAAAAATAATATATTTATAGGAAGGAGTTTTCTCTGAAGGTTCTTGGAAAGGATTAACAAGAATAATAAGACAGAGTAAGGATTTTGAAATTTATCCTAAAATCCATAGCGATATGGTGAATGGCAAGCTGGAATTCTCCTGGTTCTTGTCCTTCAAAGTTTGAAGAATAAAATTTGGGGACAAAAGGATTTTAAGCAAAAGCATGGAAATTTACTGCCAACATATACAAACTCCCACAAACTCCACCCTGGGGAGGGATCCCTAAAATGGAAAAACCCTCCTGGGGAGGGGTCCCCAAAATGGGAAAAATGAGTGAGTCTTTTTGTCTCAGGGTTTATAAATGCTGGCAGCTTCTTTGTCTGCACACGCTACTTTCTAATTGGACCCTTCCTCATTTTATGTCTCTCTGTTTTTTGCTAATTGGCTTATTTCCCCCTTCCCTGGTTGGTATCAGTTTCAAAGTTTCAAAGCTCACCTGGTGACCCCCTCCTCTTGTAAGATAAACATTCTGAGGGTTTGGAGTTGGCTCCATCCATCATGTATGCATTCCTTTCCTATGAATCCTACCCCCACTGCCTCTCCTGTTTCTAAATCCTTTCAATGGGAGCCATCAAAAGTTCTGTAAGAAAGAGAGCATGATGTTTAAATTCATTTCAGAAAGCATGTAGCGCAAAGGAAGGCTGGGAGAGTAAGACTAGAGAATGAAGACATTGGTGTCAGGGAGACTATAACATTGGTTGTAGAGAGAGGATTAATGTTTCTAACTAGAGAAGGGATTGTGGAAATAGAAACATACCCTTTTCACATGCAAAAAAAAATATTTCAGTTGCAGAGTCAAAAGGAATAGGAGAGTAATTGGACATAGTGCAAATAAAAAGGAAGAAGAGAATCAAGGGTGGCACTGAGATTTTGTGTAGAGTTGATGAAGAATACTTTATCAGGGATCATCATAGGCAGCATGTACATACACAGAATCTAGTGGGGATGCTGAGATGTAGGCAAGAAGAACAGCTAATGTAGTTTTTTTGCCTGAACTACATTGATTTTTCAATCTTAGATTCTTGATATCTAAAATATGGTTATTGAAGCACGTTGAGTTAATTATGACTAGTTGCTTTCAGTAATATTGCCATTTAAATGAACATGCTATTGGGCTGGAACATATATACAAAGACCTGTGTACTAATTTTTGACTAAGAATTTTTGAAGTAAAGGTGTAGTATCACAAGAGAGTATCACTTCTCTCTTATTCAAAGAACTTTAAAGTGTGGGTTCTACTTTGTCGTTTTTAACAAAAACAGTGCTCTACTTAATCTTGTGGGATACATGAATGAAATGTAAAATAGTGATTGGTTGAGTTTTTGTCTCTTAAAAATTGCTAGAATGGACACATTTATATTAAAAGGGGCATTTTACAAGGTAGAGGTGACATAAAATTTTACATTGAATACCTTTATTAAAAACAAATAATATGTGCTTTTTTAAAGATCTTCATTTTTAAATATGGTATAACCTATACTATAAAATAAATAAGACTTTAAAAAAATATCCTAAGTAGATAGCAAAAATGAAGTTCAGCTATCAAAGCTTAGTTGGATGGGTGTTTATGTTGTCCTTGGTTTTATGATGGAGTCAGGGATTGCCAATGGCAGTGTTCACATCCATGGCATTGGTCTACCTATGATGTTCTATTGCCATAGCACTTAATATAAAATGTCTCATGTTTTAACACTTTTATCTAAATAGGTAGATATTAATTTTAGAATCCTTATTTTATTACTTATTAAGTAAAGGTCTCAATTTTTATCATATCTAAAACTTCTGCTACGTGTAGTAATAAAATATGAATTGAGGCATAGGAAATTTCTTTTTTTAAATTTTTTTTGAAGCATAGGAAATTTCAGTATTAAACATGAAAACTTTCTTAACCAAGTCATCACTGATATTTAGTATTGACAGAACTTGAAATGAGAATCCTATGAGTCTTTTGGGAAAAGAGAAAGTACACAAAACAGCCATTAGGAGAGAAATTTCAATTTTACAAGAAAGAAGCATTAAGCTATATATAAAAAAAAACATTATGGAGAACTCTAAAAAGCTTTAAGCCAATTTAATTAATGCAACCAATCTACTTTTCTTTGTACACTATTAAAAAATCAATAATCTGAGGATCAGCTTTTCAAAAAGTTTATGGAATTTTGCAATAGTTATTTTAAAAGCAAAATACATTTTTTGTTTATTTAATTTTGCTTTTCTTTATACACTATTAAAAATAAATAATCTGTGGATCAGCTTTTCAAAGTTTATTGAATTTTGCAATAGTTATTTTAAAAGCAAAATGCATTTCTATTTATTTAATTTTGAAATTAAAATAATTTTAAAATTACACCTGTCATGTGAGGTCCACTGTTAATTATCCTGAGTTATAGATTATGATATAGTTAAATCATCACAACACTAATAATTGTCATATATAGCTATGTGAAAAATTAATGCAGCCTATTTTAATAGACCTAAAGATACTTGAAATTATCTTCTGTGTTTCAGATCCTATAAAGAAGGATTACATTGTCAAAACTGCCAAGTCATATCTGATGCAATTCTGAGAGAACTTCCTCATTAGTGTGCCACACGCATTCTTGCATGTATGATTGGTGGTATAGTCAAAGATCTTTCCAGAGCAGGTGCAGTGTTCACATTATAGGACTTGATTACAGATACAAAATGGATTCATTTTAGTAGGATACCATTCTCCTGGCTCTATACAGTGTTATTTAAGGGGTGAATACTTGGAAGGGGTACTGGATAGTAAGAGAAAGAAAAAAACAGATAGAAATATTGTGTGTGTGTGTGTGTGTGTGTGTGTGGGTGTGTGTTTTTGTGTGTGTAAAGGGGAGATGGAGAGAGGAGGATATTTATTTGGGAGGTAGCAGAAGTAGATTTATAATATGCATACATAATGTGATAAAAATAATGTTAAGATTCCTTTATATAACAAACATAAGTAGACACTCAAATATGTATAACAAAATTATTTTTGGTTAATTATTTAATTATTAATTAAATCTGAAGGTTTCTCTATTAGCCACGATATTATTCAGACAACATGATGACTCTTCTAAGAAAAACACATTTTCCAAGTGTTGATTGAACAACATAGAACTATTTTAATATATTTAAAAATTTCTCCTTTTAAGTATATATATTATTGACAATAAATTTGTTAAATTTGAATAATTAAATATTTAGACACTAGCATATACTTAATATAATACATTCCTCAAAAATCATTCCAAGCTGATGGAATTTTAGCATTTAATAAAATTATTTTATAATTGCTAACAATAACTATAAATGTTATTAATTCAGGTAAAATATTTTCAGTCTGCTTATACTGGTACTCTATTAAAATAGCCTGAATTTATAAAGTTGTATTTACTTCAAGAAGTTGTGTTGCCTTATGCAACCTTTTTAAAGCACTGACTTAGAAGTGCACATGCTAAAATTCATGGACTACCTAATCCTTCATTCTCCTGTCCATTGATTTATCCACTCACATAATAGGGTGAATTAAGCAATAATCAGTGACCCTCTGATTGTAATTTGTGAGGTAACTTAAAAGAGTTATCTCTTGTAGTGCTGGTTTTCCCATGCAGTATGGTGCTAGAGAAGAACTTGTCAGTAAGCATTTCATGCCTTAATGCTAAAACCCATACATAAGATACACAGGAACAATAATTTGGTTCATTCTATTTGGCATGTTGTCTATCAAATATTTTATAATGAATACTATCTTCAATAACAATAGGTATTATACTCAGAGTAACCTTCTTTAAAAATAGATACCAACTATTTCTGTATGTCTTAAGTAGGAAAATAAATCCTTTAAACACTTTAATTCATGTATATAAAGAACAAGTTATTTTCCCCAGGTTGTCATATCTACTCAAACACACAAACCTGATATTATTATGCATCATTGATTATATTTCTTGTTAGAGTGGACAACAAATTGACAAGCTAGAACATAGATTAGGAAACTCAGTCAGTGTAAAACTACAGTTCAGGCAGGATTTGGAGCAAGTAAATTGTCTGTAAATTACAGTACCTTATCTTCAAAGTTCTATAAATTGAATAAGTTGTATTTCCTAAAATTGGAGTAGACATCTAGTCAATTTTTTTCTTTAGTAAGAAATGGTTATGGTGTTAAAATATGCATTTTATCTTCTACTTGGTGTTTGAGGTATGACAAGATGAATATCATCTTTACATAAAATCAAAATGCATTTCACACTGTGAACTTTTTACAAACCAGTTTGAGCAGAACGTTCATTAAGAGTAATGGAAATTGAACATATACAGACACAGTTACACCACAACAAAATTTAAATCTCTAATGTACAGGATATTACCAAGTCTGAAAGATTCATGAGTTGGGAATCTTAAAATTAAAAGGTATATAATTTGGTTTACAAATCAAATCGATCTTTCCCATGTTTCAGAACTTGTTATTTTGTCACCAAATGTTGCTACAACTATTTTTTTTACTTATTTTTACCAGGTGCAATATATATATTATGAAATAGATATAAGTTTTGATCATATTGGGATTTTGTGGCAAAAATTAGAATGGGTGCTGGGATGCCCTAAAATGTATTTTTTTTTCTGCTCTGGAAATATATCACTAGAATTTTATCTAGTTTTTAAAATTCTCTTTTCAGACCTTCTCTAACACTTAACTGTTCTTTAGTAACCAAATTTGCATTAGAGGTTGGTCCATGTCTTAGTCAGCTAGGGCTGCCAAAACAAAATACCACAGACTGGGTGCCCAAATAACTAAAACTTACTTCCTCACAGTTTTGGAGGCTCAAAGTCCACATCAAGGTGCCAGCAGGTTTGGTTTCCCTCGAAACCTCTCAGCTTGCAGACAATCAGACAGGTGCCTTCTCACCGTGTTCCCACAAGGCCTTTCTCTGGTACATGCACCTTCCTGGTGTTTCTTCCTCTCTCTTCCTCTAAGGCAGCGGTTCTCAACCTGTGGGTCGCGACCCCTTTAGGGGTTAAACGACCCTTTCACAGGGGTCGCCTAAGACCATCGGAAAACACATATATAATTACATATTGTTTTTGTGATTAATCACTATGCTTTAATTATGTTCAATTTGTAACAATGAAAATGCATCCTGCGTATCAGATGTTTACATTACGATTCATAACAGTAGCAAAATTACAGTTATGAAGTAGCAACAAAAATAATTTTATGGTTGGGGGTCACCACAACATGAGGAACTGTATTAAAGGGTCATGGCATTAGGAAGGTTGAGAACCACTGCTCTAAGGCCACCAGTCCTATTGGATTAGGGCTCCACTCATATGATCTCATTAAACCTCAGTCACCTCCTTAAATGCCCTGTCTCCATTTAGGACCACATTGAAGGTTAGGCCTTCAACATATGACTTGTGAAAGGACACTATTCAGTCAATAATAGCCTATCACTTTCATCCTTTCTCTTGTTACTCTGAAACTTAAGATTTGGTATCCATTATAGGCTTCTATGTGTATTAGACTAATTCTTTACCTTTAGATCTTATTTTACACAATTATTTTACTCATGAAAAATGGTTAAATTGAAAAAAATGTCAATGAGAAGCACTATAGTTTGGTAGTTAAGCCCACAAATCTAGGCCACACTGCCTCGGTTTGGATTTTAGTTCCACCACTCATTGGCTGAAAGAACTTGGGAAAGTTATTTAACCTGAGTCTTCTGATGTGCAATATTGGTATAAGTAACACATTAAAAGTGATTCACAAAGTATTAGAAATATTCTGGCAAATAGTAAATGCCTGTTTTTTATTATTGATGATATTTTCTCTATATTCTGATGTTTAAAGGAGTACTTTGATTATTTTTTAAAGTGAAGAATTATCTTTAAATGTTTTAAATTGCAAGTTGGTTATATGTATGGATTCTGGTGTCAGGCTGCCTCGGTTTGTATCCTTCCTCTATTACTTCCTAGCAGGATGTCCTCTGAGAAGTAAGTCACTTAACCTCTCTAAGTATAATTTTGATTATGGGTGAAATGACACTTAAAAATAGCACATTATGGGGATGTTGTGAGCATTAAATGCGGTAATGTAGAAAAAATGCTTAGAGCATTGTTGGGAACAAAATAAGAATTACTCATGGTTTTTCACTTATATAAGTATTAATATAAACATCTCTTAAGTGTGTGCTTCATACCTTTTTTTTTTAATTCAGCCAAACCTAAACAATAGCTTTTTTTCACTCAGCTGCCATTACTTCATTCAAATTTTTCCTTCTACTTTTGGGGACATTTCTGAGTAAGCAAGTGGAGAAGGTTCTCAGCTTCCAAAACAGTCTCTGCAGATTGATTTTGTTTGTTTATTTGTTTGATGCTTGGGAAGTTATGTACAAGGCAGTGTTTCATGTCCAAATCTATGGGAAAGTAATAGTTGAGTGGGTATCATATTCTGATAAAATAAATCCAAGTTATCCCATTTAGGGCCATTCACTAAATGATGGGTGCAGTAGAGGAAGGATTTCCAAGAAAATATAAAGTTTTAAGGAGAAACTGGGTGATTTAATGGCAGGTCGATAGGCTGATTAGAATCCTTCTAATTGTGCCCCTTCTTTGACCCAGAAGTTATACATCCTGTAATTTATCCTTAGAAAGTGACAGAACAAGGATGCAAAATGTAGGTATGAACATGTTCCTTAAAAAAAGTGAAAAAGTATTTTATAACCTTGTATGATAACAGTAACTTATCTGTTTGCTTTCACTGTGTGTGTGTGTGTGTAAGAGAATATACATATGTATACATCTATATCTGTATAAACCAAAATAACAGTGGCTATCTTGAGATGCTTTGGACTGGCTTTCCTCAGAGTGTTTGATATTTGCTTTTGATATACAGTTATATATGCAATCTAATAATAATAATAATAGTAATATTAATAATAGTGCAAAACAAAACCTGGAGTTATTAGTCATTTTTAATCCCAACACTGTAAGTACATGCTAGAAGCCTAGATGAAGTGCCATGCACTCCCTGTTTCTTAGTTTCCTCATTTATTTAAAGGAAACCAGACGACAGACCTCCC
The DNA here is from genome assembly GCF_000412655.1 of Myotis brandtii. Lineage (NCBI taxonomy): Eukaryota > Metazoa > Chordata > Mammalia > Chiroptera > Vespertilionidae > Myotis > Myotis brandtii. The sequence continues at coordinate 2,167,319 of NW_005363836.1, read as the reverse complement.
CTATCACATAAGGCTGCTGTAGGAATAATACAAGGCAAAAATATATAAAAATGCTTTGCAATGTTGAAGGAACAATTTAAATATCAGGTATTAGGTAGGGTTAGTGGCGATAACAAAAATATTGATGATTCTCATCCCAGATGAATAAGAGACACAGTGTACATTTTTCTTTTTTTGTAGAAAATATTCCTTGGAAACACAGATCCCATTAAAAGTCCATTCTGAGCAGAAAGTTAAACTAAATGCATCATCAATTGACGAGAATGACTGTATTTGGACAGCGCTGGTGAAAGAATGGGGCCAGCATAATGGAAGCTGTAGTGCTCAGGGCCACTGCGCTCTGGTTTGATCCCAGCTGGCTGATCCACAGGAGCTTTTGCACAGACACTATCAACATACTGCTTGTTCTGTCCGAGTTTATCTTGCTTCAGTTATTGGGGCACTAACAAAGCCGCAGAGGCAAAGGAGCCTCAGGTCCCCACATGCCTGGAGAGAGGATTAGAGGTTTCTTTTCTTTAGGTAACTGAGTCTGGTTTCTGTATTTGGAGGGCTTGTTTGTAGTAACTGAAGAGAAAAAAGTGAAGTGAAAATATTTTTTTCCCGAGAGACTGGAAAGGCAGTGCAATTCCTGATAAAGGCTTCGTCTTGCTATAAAATAAATGACACAGATTTAATTACCCATCACTTCTCTGCATCCGACTTAACGCCTTGTTCTCTTAGTTGGCATAATGTTGAGCAAAACAAATTCAAGAAGGAAGAAGTTTCTTCTTTTTTTAAACTTTTAGATGTTTCTCTTTGCTTCAATATAGAAAAAAATTATAAAATGCACCTCTTGAATTGTTCTTTAAGCTGAAATGGAGTCTATGAAGCCACCTTGTCACTGGGAATTATTTTACAGGAAGGTGGCTCTCAAAAACGACATTAAACCTAACACCTGGCAGACTGCATCTTAGAAGGAGATTCTGTGAGTATAAGTCTTAGGAGGAGCACATAGCCAGGGTAGTTAATGCCAAAGTCTGGGCTTTGTCACTGGCTGCTACCTTGTGGGCTGACAGTCATGATTCAAATTGTGCACCTAGGTACCTAGCGGGTTACTCCCAGGTGCTACTTGCAGGATGGCATATGAGATGGTTTTATAAACTGCTTGCAATGTGTATTCTACATATTTAAATCTACATAGTCACACTTAGAAACCATGCCCTACATTCAGAGAGTGCTGGAAATAAAAGTGGTTTTAACATATCTGAGATTCAGGTTCAGATTCTGGCTCTGTCATTGACCAAATATGACCTAGGAAAAGTCAGTTAAATTATGTGAGACCCAGTGTCCTTGTCTTACCTTGTGAGGAATTTTAAAAGATTAAAGAAATTATATGTAAAACACAGTGCCCATTAGCTGATTGGGATGATCAATGCCTCAGAGAGACTATTTAGTTTCAATACTTAAAATTTTATCACATAAAATGATTTTTACTGATCCACTAAACAGAGCTCATTTGTTTAAAAGTAACTATTGTATCCTGATTTATTATAATTTCCAAAATAAATGCATCTTCAAAAGCACATATAGAATCTTTTTGCCTTTCCTCCCACTTTTCAGTACCACTGATAAATAGTGTTCCACTCAGTCTAATCCTAATAATAGAGGAAGAAGAATGGAGTTGGAGATAACGTCTCTCTGAAAGTGCCTACCCATTTTTGAACCTGTCAGTAAGGCCATGTGGATAGGCCCTGCTTTCCTCTCCAGGGCAAGCTATCTTGAGGAAACATACCCACTGGAGGCTGGGTAGGCAGAGACCACCATGGTCAGCTAAGTTGACAAGTTAGCTCCTGCCTCAGGTGTTGGAGAAGCAGTTAGTCCGCATTTACTTTAGATCAAAAAAGCTATTTGCCAGAAAAAAGGCTACTGAGACATGCGCAGACCACACAGCCTTGTAGCCACCATACAGCTAGAGCAGCAGGACATCTGGCCATTATTATACTTTTGTAATTAGGAAAACTCACATGGTTGTTTAGAAGTGAATGGTCAGTCCAGGCGGAACAGCTGTGGCCATTCTCCTTCACACAGACGGCCCCTGGGCCGGTCCCCCCCCCCCCCCCCCGCCCCGCCTTCTCTGAAACTGGGAGTGAAAGATTACAAGAAGCCACACAGGTCTATTGGGAGTTAATCAGTCTAGTCACTAAGCAAAATATGTGTGTCCCCAAAGTCCTTTGTAACCACTTTATTTCATGCTCTTTTTATATTTATTGAACTCATTCTGCATCTTCACACTGTTCTAGAAGCTAAGCATTCAAAGATGAATGAGGAGAGTCTTTTTCCCTTCAGAAGAGGGAGACACATAAATGCATGTAGTTCAAGACATAACATCTAATAAATACTACTAATATTGAGCATGCTTGGTGCTGTCATAGAAATACATAGCACATATTATGGTATCACAGATGAGGGAGTGATTAATTCTGCCTGGAGGATTCTGTAAGGCTTCAAAGAATGGGTGATGTTGGAGCTGGGCTTGCCAGTTAAATACAGAGGATTGGAAATTGGGACACATTTTCTAAACAGAGGAAACAAAAATAAAGGCTGAGAGAAAGCTAAATTCATAATTCTTGGGGGTAACCTCATATGAAGACAGTAAGTATATTTTGTTTAGAGTTGCAGTTCAAGATGATGGAGTTGGGACCCATTTGAAAAGGGTTTTGAATGATGTGGTGAGTCCCTTTGACTTCATTCCTGAAGCAATGATATGCTAGCTGTTTGAAAACTGTCATTAGGGAAAGGCAAGGATAAAACCATGTTGCAGAAAATTATCTCCAGTAGCAATGTAGGAAGTAGCCTGGGGTTAGGGACTGGGCTAAGAGGAGATGGCAGGCAAGGAGTCTATTATAAAAATCATGCAATAACCTGAGAAGGGAATACAATAGGCTAGACATAGCTCACAATTTGCTGTCAGAGTAGTGCAGCTCTTGCTTCATAGAATGGGATTTTATTGACTGTAGAACAGTAAGCATTTCCAGAAGGTAAGAAAACTTACATCATTAATAGAAATGATTGTAGATAAGTTACTTGGATGAGGGTAAAATTTCTGTGCCAACTTTTTATGAAAATCATGCATTTAAAAGTTATTTTTTTTTCTTGTTCTAGGTATGTATTGGTGAGTGGGTAAAAGTCTTTCTTTTCATTCAATCATGTATTCAGTTTTCATTCAATAAATCTTTAAAGATTGTCTTCATATGTTAGATACCAGGCTAAGTGCAGGATGTTGAATGAGACACAACCGTTGGCTGTGGGCATCTCACTATTAAGAGTCTGACAATAAATGATGCTATTTGTTAGAAACTATCATAATGATTCTATGCTTGGAAATGATATGTGTGGTGTGGTGTTTCTGGAAAAATTATCATTAAATGTCCAAAATAAATCCATTTTTGGACATGATTTCTCCATTACATTTTGAGGAAATAATTTCACACTGCTGGTAATGAAATAGAAGACATTGAGCTAAACCATCAGTACAGTGAGAGGTTAATAAGGTTACTGCATTCTTTTATTTTAGACAGTTCTGAACCACAGAAAACATTTTTTTTTACCTCTGTAGTTCAGCATGGAAATGGAAGGTGTTGATATTATTTTTCTTTCCTTTTTATAACATGAATCCTTCATACAAGATAAAACTAGAGTGCCCACAATAGTTATCAGCCATTTTATCAGGAGTAAGGAAGTAGCTATGTCATTGATTCTAGCCCAGAGTGAGGAAATCCACAGTGATCATTTATTTCCATTTGAGACAGGGCGTATTTACCACACCAAAGCCTTCGCTCAGCAGAAAATGTAGTTTGGGAGCAGGTGAGCATTTGAGATCGTGCTGTGAAAAACACATAGCAGCGGTTCTCAACCTGTGGGTCGAGACCCCTTTGGGGGTCGAATGACCCTTTCACAGGGGTCGCCTAAGACCATCAGAAAACACATATATAATTACATATTGTTTTTGTGATTAATCACTATGCTTTAATTATGTTCAATTTGTAACAATGAAATTGGGGGTCACCACAACATGAGGAACTGTATTAAAGGGTCGCGGCATTAGGAAGGTTGAGAACCACTGAAAGGTATGGATACGTTGCAGCCATTCTGTTGCTGAGAAGAAGAAAAAATCCACCTTTAAAACTTAAAGAACTATTTATCCATGAAGTAAATAATTTTTTTTTAATTCAGTCTTGTTACAATGGCCCTGCTTAATGGTCAGGAGTCCGGAGTTTACAGAATGGAACGTAATGGATGACACTAATGTAGCCATCTTAGATAATTACATGCAAACTTTTGGAACTTGAATAATGTTTATTGTTGACGTCCATCTCCTGCTGAGTGCTGCTTCAATTGAATGTCACAGAATGTTATTTATGCTCAATTTTAAAAGAGTGTTCTGTAATCCAGGAGCTTATCATATTAACTCCTCCTCTAAACAAGGGCAGGGATGCAAATAAAGAGGTTATTAAAATTGGCTGTAAAAGACATAGATCTTTCATTAAAAGTTTCTAGACAAACAGAAACATATAGGCTTAACTCAAGGAGATTAACATGGTTAGGTTAGAGGCTAATTGTGTTTTGCATCTGAAATGTAATAAAAGTTTGTACCCTTCGGGGGGAAATACAGCTAAGGTTCATCAATTATTACCATCTTTAATTCTGCAAACCCTGGAAAACTAATTCAGAGCAACAGTACGGCTAGTTAAGATGATAAATCTCTAATTAAACAAGGAGCTATCTTCTTAAATGAATAATCTGTATCTATATCTCAATGTGTCTCAGCATATTTAACTGTCTGTGTGTGGGAGAAAAATCAAAGTGTGCTTATAATGTTCAAGGTAGAGAGCTTGAGGTATTTGAGAATGCTATTGATATGTGTATAAATTATTAATATCGTAATTTCCTAAAAGCAATTTTTGTCACTTCATAAATAAGAACTTTATGAAAATTTTATTATAATTTTTCCAACCAATTACTTTGTCAGAGGATTGCAAGATGGATTCTTCAAAGCTGGAGTTTCCATCTAAATAATGTTGAAATCTGAAATGCTTCAGGCTCTGTCATAGAAGGGACACACAGGTTTCATGTGTGAAATAAGAATTACAAGTCAGGGAGGAATGTATTCTTTGTTTTCCAAATGTGATCTTTCCTGTTTGTTTTATGTTTTAAAAATATCAATTGGTAAAATATGATTTAATATTTAACATGCATGGTGTATACATTTATTAGATGCACTTAATTTTATAATTATTAAAACATGTTTATTGGATGAATATTCAATGGATCATTCAACCTGCAGTAGACTAATGCGACAATTCTGCCTCATATATGAGCAAAACTAACCGAAAGGCAGGATATTACTCTCTGTCATCATTACTTGTTATATATTATGATTCAAAAATATCCACTAAATCTGTGTATTATAAAAAAAATAGTGGTGGCAAGACTGCCATATGCTTATAATTGTGTATTGGATAAAGTCAACAATGCTAAAAAGGAAACAATTTTAAACTTTGAATAATTATTACTTAAAAGGTGAAATGAGTAAATCCTATTTCATTTAAAAGCATGTCTGTATCTGAGAAGCAACGACTTGATCTGTTAAGGCAAAGAAACGTTTACCCTCATGCCCTCCACAAAGAATGAATGGTCTGTGAGTCTATAGAGGCAGGGTCCGAAAAAAAATCTAAGGTCTGCAATGTTAGTGATGATTAGACCATTTATTGTGGAATTGCATTTTAGCAGTACTTAGTGGCATTGGATGTATATAATCCTTACCCCCAGGCTTAAAATGAGAAAATCAAGGAGCCTGCTAGAGAAGGCTTAAGTTGTAACTAGATGCTGGCCTCTCTGTGGCTGCTTTGTTGACACCTTGTCACATTAAATTTACTAGAAACTTGAAGTAAGAAAAAGGCAACAAGAAAATGGGGGAAAAAAATCAATGTGTTGCAGGAGGTCTGGGGACCAATCTAAAAGACAAGCTTCCAGTTGTATTTCCAATGTGCCTTTTTCATTTTGTGATGTTGTAAAAGTAAGATCTTCATTAGATACCTCTGGTGTTTACAATCCCCACAGCAGAAATAAAAAGGAAATGAGATGTTCCATTTTTAATATTACACATACAATCATTTTAGAGTGTGGAGGTTAATTTCCCCCACAAACGTGCATGAAAGGAATTAAAGGAAACAGTTTGAACATTTTAATTCTTTTTGTGCATTTCAAGGAGAGGAATTAAGCACCAAAACACAAAACAATTATATGTGTAATTTAGAATACATATTGATTTTTTTTGGTGAGTAATAAATAGGAAATGACACTAAATGTAAAGCTAACCTTGTTTAAATAAAACATTTTCCTACCTAATAACTCAAAACTAAAGTGATAGTTACAGTTGATGCCTAGCTTACCAACTTAATATTTGTATAATAAAATGAATCCTAGTCATTGTGATTATAAGGAACGCATGAAACAAACTAGACATCGACAAAACTATTGTTTAAAAATTTTGTTCTAACTCCCTACTGTTATATAACATTTACCCCTTTACTTAGAGACCACTTGAATCCCCAGACACCTTCAAAAGACCCAACAGCCCCACACGCTTCAACTTGCTGTTACTCAGATAGCATGCCAGATATCATAGAACCTAATTGGAGCGTGCTTGGAGTTCTAATGTTAGATTATAAAGGAAGCCTTTCTCTTGGTAGTCTTTGCCAAGTTCCTCTACCTTGGGCACTTTCAAATGCAAAACGTTTGTGAGCACCATTTGTGGTGACTCCTTCACTTCTTTTCAGATTTCCAGACTGAGTCTTATTCCATGCAGGGTCCAGCTTATACTGGGCATAGCGAAGTTGCATGCAAGGGAATGCCCAGGTCCTGAACCCCAAAGGCAGATGTATTTTGTACAACTGAATGTGTGCCCTGTTAGTTCAATTGTGTCCAGCTGTGTCCAATTAACTCAAGAAATAGCAGCGAAATACATTTTTAAGAAAATCAGAGAGTGTGTATGTGTCATGGACTAAATCCTATGTTGAAGCTCCAAACCCCAAACTATTGACACCCAATGTGAGTGTATTTGGTGATAAGACGTGTAAGAGGTAACTGAGGCTAAATAAGATCATAAGGGTGGAGATCTGAGCAGATAGAGCTGGTGCCCTTATAAGGGGAGGCAGAGATAACTGAGTGCTCTCCCTCTCTCTGCTGTGTGAGAACACAGTCATGTCAGCTCTCCATGAGCTGAGGAGAGCATCCTTACTAGAGACTGACCCTCCTGGCATTGTGATCTTGTACTTTCAGTCTCCAGAACTTGAAAAGTGTTGTTTAGCCAGCCAGTCTGTGGTATTTTATTATGGCAGACCTAGTGGACTGATACGGTGTATATTGGGGCAGGGGATTTCTCCTCTAGAGGATGCAGATCTGAGGAGGACATCTCATGCTCCTTTAGGCCAGCAGACTTTCAGCCATATCAGTGGCCTGGAAGTGAAGAATGTTGATTCAATCTTTTCTTTGTTTGCCAAATCTTAAGCTAAGTGAATTGTGAACATGTTCCTTACTTAAAACCATGACCCAAGAAAACTGTGAAACTATAATAGATGTGTTTCTGTAGAACCCAGCTACCTGAACTAGCACACAGTGTTAACCATGACAATCTAAGATGCACAAAACTAAATGAATACTTAAAACTTGAAGTTCAATTTACTTGTCTTCCTCTAATGCACAACCTACATTTTGTAGCCAGAATTTAATAAGGAATTTTTTTCTAATGTTTTGAGTGTGGTAAACAACTTTTGTAATTCATTATTTTATCCGCCTATTCTTCCTTCCCTTAAAGAAATAATAACGTTATGTATCAGCAGTAATACCATGCACTTAGAGATCTATTAAGGCGCTCCCACCAATTTCAGGAATTCTCAGCAGGGAGATGGTAGTGGGAGGTGGAGAGGAGGAAGAGGGCAGTGGCTTTAAGGAAGAATGAAAACTGCCGAGGTAGAAACTAAGTACCTTGGCCTATGGGAGCACAAAGCAGAGAGGACTGGCTCAGCCTCAGTACAGGTAGAATTGACAATGAATATAACTACATTAATGGACATGGAAGGACCCATGTGTAATTTACTGTGTGGAATCAGAAAAATTGTTCAGAGGCAGAGTAAATAGAAACGGGTGGCTAATAGGATGTATTAGTGGGCAAGTAGAGAAAATATAGTTCAAATAGACTTCAAAACAAAGTTAACTTTACATCCTATTAGTTCCTACTTAAAACATTGCTATGTGTAATGAGAAAGAACTAATTCAATAAAAATGAATTACTGGCTACTATTCTACATCTTAAATGTAATCATGGGACATAGATCAGTGGAATTCTTATTAATGAGCAATAGGGGACATTTGTGTCTTAAAATAGTAACTCAGTGAGAATCTAATGATATCCTTATCATTTTGGTGAGCTTTTTAAAGTAAAGCACTATAATTCTAGCAAGAACTTCACTTACTGGATAGATTATTCTAATTGCAATTTCCACCATAGAATCCAGAAGGGCACTGGCAGTACTAATTCTGAGAGGTTTTAAAGAAAAAGCTGTTCTCATATTGTTATCCAGACTTAGCTAAAACTCTTTGATCCTCTAGTCATCATTAACAAAGTAACCCTCCATGAACTGCCAGAAAAAAATGAATAAATGAATAGTAAATAATTACTCATTCTAGTTTGGGAATGTACAAAATTAAGGTCTCTCTCTTCAGTAAGCCTCTCCCCTGAACCAAACAAGACCCACACAGAGAAAAATAAAGATTTGATTAACTCATTGAGGAGAAGCAAGATGGCGGCGATATAGGCAGACGCGTCCCAGGTCTTGTCCCGGAGCAAACGGAGTAAGCAGCTGAAACTAATAACACCCACCCCGAATTGGCGAATTTACTCAGCTGGTGAGACGGTTTGCAGCCGGGAAGGGCAGAGCTCCCCTGGAAAGGTTAAAAACCAGGGATCTGGGCAGGAAAGTTTGCCAGACCTGAGCCCAGAGGGTCGGAGGGAGACCGCATGGCAGGCAGCCGCGTCTCTTGGGACAGACACAGCCCCTGACCGGGGAAAGGAATTCCTCGGGTTTGCTGGCGCCGGGAGATTTGAGATTTGGATTTTGTGACTGCGGAAAACTGTGACTAAAGGTGGCATCCTGAGGAACTGACCAGACCATGCAGTGCCCATAAGAGAGGAACGTTTCCCAGATCATGCAGTGCTGGTAAGAGAGGAGCGTTTCCCAGACCGGTAAGAGAGGGGCGTTACCGCGGCCGGCCGGCGTTTGTTTGTTTACTTGTTTTCACTGAACCCTGCTCATAGGACAGTTCGGATACAGACACTCACCTGTGCTGAAGAGAGGGCGAAGGTGCGGACGAGTGGAATCTGGGGAGAGGCTGAGGAGAGAGGGGGAGCCGGGGGAGGTGGCAGCGAATCCAGTGCTGAGACACCCCTGGGCCCAGGACTGGGGCAGCCATTCTCTCCAGAGGGTGGAATTCCTCCCCCCAGCCCCCCAGGCAAGGAGCACAGCCACACCCAGATTCCACCCTGTATGAGATAAAGGATTAAAATAAGCTAATTAGTCCCTGGGAGTTACCAGGGTCTGGCCTATAGAGGGACTTTCAGTCCCACCAACAACACAGAGCAGGGTAACAATTAAAAAAGGATAGAGAAGCTGTATAGACTCAGAGGCCAACCCAAAAACACTGCCACCCAGAGGCTGAGCCACAAACTGACTCTTAGGTGAATACAAATTAAGGCAGACTGGATCACAAATACGGCCTGCTTTAAAATCAGGACTGTGATTTACAACACAGAGGAACAGTGTAACGCAGGGAAATTCAACACTCTCCTAGATGTCTGGCAGGACTAAGGCGAACCAGGCTGAAGAGTAGAAGAACCGAAAGACCATCACTACTGCAAATTTTTTCTTTTTTTTTTCTCTTTTCTCGCCTTTTTACTAAGAAACCAATTTTTTTTTCTTTTTCTTCTTTTTCCATCACCTGATTTTACCCTTTCAATTACTACATTTTTATTTTTAATCAGTATTATTACTGCTACCATTTTAACATTTTTTAAAGTGCCATTTTATTTTCTCCTTATTTTCTTTTGGGATTAGTGTTTTCCATTCTATTTTCATCGTTCCTGTAGCATTAATTTTCCCTATCTCAATTTCACCTCTTTGCTAAAACCCTCTTCCTCACTTTTCCCCTTTTGGTGTCCTGTTTCTCTTACCCTATTCCTGCTTTAGATTTTCCCAATTCCGTCTTTTTACCCCCTGTCTAATTCCACCCTTCTTATATATCCTATTTCCAATCCACTGCTCTAATTCCTTATACACCTATTCTTTATCCTTCTCCACTTTCCAAAAAAAAAATTTTTTTTTCTCTTATCTTTCTATTGTTTTCTTGACTGTTGAATATATTGGGGTGTTTTTTTTATTATTATTTGTTTTGTTTTGTGTTTTTTCTTTTTCTTTTTTTGGAGGGGGTGTGGGGTTGCTTTTTTTTTTTTTCTCTCTGCTGGTTTTTCCCTTCCCTCCCCCCC
>NW_005363836.1:2122843-2153614 GCF_000412655.1 Myotis brandtii | reverse complement strand
GCAGGAGGGAGGGGGGTAAGAGATCAACCGAAGGACTTGTATGCATGCATATGAGCATAACCAATGGACATAAGACACTGGGTGGTAGGGGAAGCCGGGGTATTGTCAAGGGCGGGGAAAAAAAGGACACATATGTAATACCCTTTGTAATGCTTTAAGCAATAAAAAAAAAAAAAAAAGATTTGATTAACTCATTGAGAGTAGTAGCTTATTAGATAACATAAGAACATCAAGAAGTATTATTAACTCATTATATCTACTGACTCTTTGGGAAATAGATGTATTCAAATCCCACATAATATATACGCAGATATCTCAAAGAAGTAACTGATTTACCAATGAAGTAGAAATAATATATAAGAAATAGAGAAAAATACACATTCAAATCTTAAAATTATAGACTTAAATTCAGGTTGTTAGTAATGATGAAACAGCAAGCCAGAAAGACTAAGTAACTTACTTAAAGTAACACAGCTAGTTACTTTCAGACCTAGTATTAGAAGCCAGATTTCTAGGTGTGTAACCTCCCTTTTTTTTCTTGTGCTTTGTATTTTTAGAGAATTGAATAAATAGGTTTCACAGATAACATGTATAATATGAACTCTATTTTATAAAATATTTTTATCAAACTATATTTCATATTTTTCAAAATACATATAAATTGGTATTTACTTTTCCAAATTGTTATATCTTTTCTATAAGCATTTAATGTATTTGGGAATAGGATAGTACCTTCTTTTCAAATAAATTTGTTAATAAATACTGCTTGGTGTTTCTACTTGTCTAAATCAATGAATAATCTGTGTATCTGCATATTCAGACATATTTTATTTTCCACCACTTTGTTAATGAAATTAAAAGATCATCTCCAAAGAATCAAGGGAAAGTATACATTGAAACAGCAGAGAATTCTAGAATGGGCCAAGTCAATCAGCATTTTACAGTAGTGAAGATAGAGAAAACAATAAATAAAGACAATTATTTGCTCAGCAAAGGGTAAAGTAATTTTGTTTCATTGCATTAATTGAAACTAACTGTAAATAATTCCATCAAAAGGCCTGGTGTATATCATTAAGGACAAAGATAATGTATACTTCATCTTTAATTTAAGCCTTTAACCTTTGTTAAATATGCTTATATTAATGACCTGGAGCAGATATTCACAATGAGTAGGATATATTAAAAAAATGGTATTTGGTAGCAACAAGAAGAAAATATGTATGTAGTTTACCATAAACAAGTCATGTTTTTTGAAAAAGAAAAACATGTGGTCTACATGTCACCTATTGAATGTGTAATCTCGCTAATTACTTAGTATTTGGAAAAAGGCTTTGAAGATGAGAAGTGCCATATGTGTTAATATTATTATTTGAGTACTATAGCATCCATAAATTAAATGTATTTGCAAATGAAATGCTAAGCTTTTGATCTCCAGGGATAATTAGTGGTTCCGCCTTCTAATTTTGTAAATCGTAACTTCTCAAACTTATATTAGCATTCCAACTACTAATATATACAGAGAACTCTTTAAAAGTTAATATGGGGAGAAAGTTTTTATTTTATGTACAGATAAAGAAATGATGATCTAGTCCAGTGGTTCTCAACCTTTTGGCCCTTTAAATACAGTTCCTCATGTTGTGACCCAACCATAAAATTATTTTTGTTGCTACTTCATAACTGTAATGTTGCTACTGTTATGAATCGTAATGTAAATATCTGATATGCAGGATGGTCTTAGGCGACCCCTGTGAAAGGGTCGTTCGACTGCCGAAGGGGTCGAGACCCACAGGTTGAGAACTGCTGAAAAGGTGTTATTTTAATTGTATAGCTAGCATATTTGGAAAATCAAATGTTGTGTGAAATCTCACAGCAAATTAATTACTAATGAGATATTTATGGTGAATACTACCCTGATGTGGCAACGACTTACAAAATAAGTCTGTCATCAAAACAATGAAATTAATATCTTTTGCTAAATAAGGTATCATGGTATTTGTAGATATAAATTACTAGTAGATGTGTTCAGGGACACAATTTCATTTTGAAAATAAAATTTATTTAAAGTTTTAAATAATGTACCTTAGTTTGTGGAATTGAGCCAGGCAAGTTGAATAATAAACTATTTCAAAGAATCTGTAGTCTAAGACTGAAGATTCAGAAAAGGGTTAACAGCAAAACAAGTTGAATAATAAACTATTTCAAAGAATCTGTAGTCTAAGACTGAAGATTAAAAAAAGGGTTTCAAGAAAAAAAAAAAAAAAAAAAAGACAGAGAGAACACAAATGCAAAGTGCTATGCTAGGGCTATGGATATAAATATTCAGACAGACAAAAACTTCAGTCATTTGCTCAGTGATGGCGTACTTCCTGAGGGGTTTCCCTGCACCATGGAGAGTTTCCGGTTTAATATGAAAAAGCTCTGAGGATCTACTTTGTACTAGGTTAGAAAAGACATTTGCTTCACAATTTTATTTTTACCACACACTCTATTTTTTATGCAGGAGATATTTTGCTGTAATTTTCTCTAGCTAATGTACCTATTATTTAAAAATTATTCTCCAGAGCTAATTAACTTTGGCAAGTTTAGATTTTATCATCTTACCTTATGGCTTTATACTCTTCTAATTGCTTGAACAATGCTTTCTGTCAGAAGAGATGGTTTCATTCAGAATATTTGTAGTATTAAATGAGGTTCAACAAACATTTAGTTGAGGCTCTAATATGTGTAAGTTATACAAATCTTTTTTTTTTCTTATTGATCTTAGAGAGAGGAAGGGAGGGAGGAAGGAAGGTGAGAGGGACAGAGAGAGAGAGGGAAACACCAATCAGTTGCCTTCCCAATGCTCTCATCTGGAGAATGAACTGGTAACCAGGTTCTATGTCCCAACCAGAAATGGAACCTGCTACTTCTTGGTGAACGGGACAACACTTCAACCAACTGAACCACACCAGCCAGGGCTAAAGATCTTAAATAAAATTAAAGTGGGGAAAATGGCCATATTAATTTTAGAGATAGGGATATTATCTCTAAAATTAATATATGAAAAAGTTTTGATATTGAAATTCTCCATAAATACAAAATATGATACTAGTATGGCACAAAGGGATTGAAAAAAAGTGCAGTATCTAAATAATTCAACATTTCTCATTTTTCCGTAAGTTAAATGAGTACTTAGCTAATTACAAATAGAATTTGGCTGGAGATATGTGGACTTTGAGTTTAATGTTAACTACTTTACCAGGGTTTCTGGCAATTAATTTTAAAGAATGGATCAACTGAATTGTATCTAGAACCAAGCACAAACTGTGATGTGAAAAATTAAAAGGTGATTTAAGAACATTTTTCCATGCTACATAAAATTTAATTTAATTGGTAAAGGTTTAATTACTACTTTTTACGTATAGGGTACTGATTCTTATTTAAATATTGTGTAAAATATTTTTCATGTATTTAAAGGTGATAGTTGATTAGGTATTATGTAAAAAAACAAAACAAACAAAAAATTAAATGTCACATAATTTGTTTATACGTGTTTGATCTTACCCAGTTGCCAGATCAGTTTCCTTTACTAGTAGTAAAGGAGATGGAAATATCGTCCCACATAAAATCATTCTTCCTGCAAACACAAGTCCCTCAGGGTGGGGTCGGGGAGGGGCAGTCCAAAGGAGGCAGGGCTCCTATAGTCAGCACTGTCCATTAGGGGGAGCTATTTTTATAACACCGGAGTTTTCCAGGAGTCTTTATTTGAGTTCATATGAACAAGTTGGGGTCAGATGTGACCAGGTCTGCTTCTCTAATTTTTTAAAAGCCAATATCAGAATTATTCAGTGTGCTAAATGTAAAAGGCTTTTCAGCATAACCAGTAATCAAGAGTTCTGTTGTGACTCCAGAGACCTAAAGATATTTTCCTGGAGGAATTTGGCAAGGTTGTGTCCTGACCTCCTTACCCCTGAATAAGTGCTTTTTATAGCATTTGGAAGGAAGCTCATGTAGTTGTCCACCTCAAACTTCTCTCCCCAATTAGGAAGTTAAACAAAATAACATACTTCATCCAAAACCATGTCACAAGGCCCTACATGAGAATATTTATTCATTCTTATGGCCATAAATACTCCCCAAGTAAATCAAGCCACCAAGACACTCTATAAAATTGTTCTAAGGATGAGCTATCTTTCTCTTGAACTTTTTACTCAAAGTTCAATCAAGGGCTTTGGAACATGTGCTCTAGAGAGTTGGCAAACTTCTATTTACTAGAGATGAACTCTGTATTCTCTTTCCATCTTCCTGACATATTTCTTAAAAAGGCAGTAATTCAAGACTCTGGCTCTGATAAAGTTGACAACTTTTAGGACAGTAGACAAAAATCCTCTCAGGATGGCTGGCAGTGTGTTTCTTGCCAGCGCATGCCAACTCAGAAAGCAGTGAGTCACAGTCAAGTGCGGGGCTCCTTTCTGCACCGAGGCAGCAAAGCCACGGATGTTGCCAAGCCTCACAGGTGCTCCGTCTGTGCTACAAGTTACTGAGTTGTTGTTGTTTTCCAAGCTAAGTTTATCCTGGCAAAGAAACTTTGCACACTTTCGAGGATGTCAGTGGCCCTTATAATTCAAATGAGGGTGGGGGGTTGCTAGAAAAAAAGGAAATATTTAATACTATAAAAATTGTACATCATAATACAAATGCCAATAATTTTGTAGATTTGGTGAAATATCTTATTTTGTTCCAAACCACAAATGAGCTAGATTCTTTCCAGGGTTCATAGTATCATCATGGTCACTTTCCAAAAGAAGTGTTTCTTATTATGATTGGAATTGTAATGCTTAAAACAAATATTTGTACATTGGAAAAATCCAGATTAAGTACAGATGCTTCCATTTTATATCAAGTTGTCTTCTCATGACAGTATATGTGATTGTACTGTGTATTTTCATGATGGACAAATGCAAGGTGCTTCATCAAAATGTTTGGCCTCACACTTTCACTATATTCTTGTTGTACATTAAATTCTAATTATGGGTCCTATGAAATTTAATGATGAATGTGTAGGCATACTAGCCATTCAGAAAAGGATTGGGTTTAAAATGCATTGGGAATATCACATGCAAAGGCAAAAATTGGAAAGTGCCTGTGAGATTTTAAGGATAGAGGGTCCTTTAATGGGGTGGAAAACTTGGCTTATCAGGGCAATGGTAGAGAAGAATTCCAGAATATGAGAAACTTGAGGGTCAATGAACAAGCTCCCAAATTCCACAAACCAAATACCAAAAATGTAGATTTTTTTCTATTTCCTTATTTAACTAAGAAAAGTAGTTCTTATGTCAAGCGAAGACACGTTTTTGTTTCACTCTTAACAAATTTCAAATATCAGAGACTGTTATTATTTAAGGTCAGATCTGAAGGCTTGATTGGGAATGAAGGATGTCATTCCAAGCTGGTTCATGCAGCTGGCCAGCAAATTGGTGCCGGCTCCTGGAAGAAGACTTTAATTCTTCTCGATGTGACCCTCTTCATTGGGCTGCTGGAGTACATGATACTACTTCCCCCAGAGTAGGCAATGCAAGAGAGCACCAGGTAGAAGCCAGAATGCCTTTTATGACCCAGCCTCAGATGTCACAGGTAGTCCTTTTCCTAATATCCTGTTGGTAGCACAGTCAGCTTTATTCAGTGAGAGAAGGAACAGCACATGAATACCAGGAGGCAGATTATTGAGAGCTATTTTGGAGGCTATTACATCCAATATTGGACCGTCACTGTCATCACACAAGTGGAACATCTGGAATAGTCACCCATGGGTAAGAATAAAAGTGTGTCTTTCTCTATGTCAGAATTTAAGTGGACAAAACATTGTAGCGAATAATTCAGTTCTTTAAGGGATAGCAGTAAGTCACAAATAGACCTAGCAACTAATCTTTCAACAAAACGTACACAGAACAAAAATAATTATTCATTCCTTTGTTTGAAATTGTATAGATCACACAATTTTATGACAATCATTGTTTCCAACTTGAGATTAAAATCAATTTAAATGAAACATTTTTATAAAGAAATAAGTACCTTTCAATCAGTGAGTCATGATGTGTATCTACTAATTTATTTATAAAGCATTTAGTTTATTAAAGATTTTAATTTTCCAAGTATACTTTTAATATTAATCATTATATATCTAATTTTATATATCATATTACTTAATTTTAAAATTTTTATGATTTTCCTACATTGTTTTTTTTACCTTTCTCTTTTTAGAATAGAATAGAAACATAAAGTCCTTTGTCTAGAAAAGCAGGGGACTTTAATGGAATCCATTGTTATAATGTAATTTAAATTTATTTTTATCCTATATTAGCAGTCATTTCTCTCCAAAAAAATGCAAAAATACTTAATTATTTATAAATCAACAAAATGTCTCTGTGCCAGATGCAGTAGCAAAGCATGCAAGTACTTTTCTTCACATTAGTCAGAGGCCAATACCCCCAAACTTGCTGTTAGAAAGTTTCAACCGTTCTGGACGGTAGCCTACTTTATGGAGTAAAATGAAATATAATGTATCAACAATTCAGATTTTATTAATTTCCTGCAATATGCTAAGAATTGGAGAACAAAGATGACTAAGAGATGTGTTTTTTTTCCCCCTCAAAAATTCACCTGTTAGTAGAGGAAACTGGCATGCCCATATTTAGCCTACTCCCTGGTTAAGTTGTGTGTATTAGCCACGTGCACAATGATGGTGGAGACACAGAGGAATGAGCTTGAGGATGCTCTGTGCTGTTGGGCTCTGCATCCAAATAAAAAGAATGTGTGCAAACAACTTTCTGTTCTACCACTTTACATGGTTATTTTGTTTTATTTGAAACCATGGAAAAATTCCGTTTCTGATAGCTATGCCTTGTTACCACCTAAGGTCATGTAAATATACCTTTGCATTTACTATTTCCTCAGGCTTAAATAAACTTCCTCAAATTCTTCCTGCGCTTAGTTCACTTTCCTCTTCCAGTCTCAGTTTAAATGTTTCTTTCTTAGTTAAATCTTGATGACCAGTCCTTCTAAAGTGGTCCCCAAGTTATTTTTTCATTACCTTCTATATCTCCTAAAGACAATTGCACGATCTTAATTTTCTTTCTTATTTCTGATAACTTTATGGGCTTCATCATTAGCATGGAAGGTCAGCATTTGTGATTTGGGGCAAGTGATATAGAGGTTGTATTGGGAGAATCCCTGCTCTGAGATGTTCTTTTTTGTTGTTTATTTAAGGTTGTTGATTGTTTGATTAATTTTTCAGAATGTCTCAAGAATATGGTAAATGCAGAAAAGAACTAATGTTTTGAATATGATTTCACTTTGAAGATGTCAAAGGATTAACCACTGCAGTTTTGGGGAAAAGACCAAAAAAAGCATCTTAGAAATAATAGTATTCCATCTGGGGTCTCTAGAGAATTTTTTTACTCTCTAGTGGAATCAAGACTTACTCATGCCTGCCCTCCCTTTTCCACCTTACTCATTAACTATTCAATGGTCGCCCTTTATAGAAAAGTTGCTGTGTAAATATATACTAATAAAATATGAAACTTGAAGAAGCTTTTACATTTAAAGGGGTGATGAACTACATGCAAAGCTATTCAATATACAGGGGAGGCAAGCAAGTGGAAGGGATACAGTCCTTTTTTGCCTCAAACAATGGACTCTTAAGCAATTCATTAAACAGAGACTTCAGTTTTCTGATGTGTAAAAAAAAGAGTCATGGGAGAAATGAAAACTAAAGTTGCTTCAACTTTACATACTATATAATAATACAAATTATGACAAAGAATAAGTCCTATGAGAACCCAGTGCTGTCAATACCACTTCTGGCAGGGGATAATAAAAATAAAATTTTAAGAAACAAATTTCGTGTTTGAGTGGAATTCTCAAGGATAGAGAGGTTGGCTAGATTTTGAACACTTAAAGAAGTGGAAGATACAAGATAGGGAAGAACATTGAAGGTAGATGGGAACTCCCAACCAGGAAAAGCAGAAATGAATCAAAGGAATACTAAGTAGTTGGTCTATTTTGGCTGCCTCATGGGTTACATATAAGGCTAAATTCTGGAGGGCCTTCTGTGCAAATGAAGAGAACTTATACACTTGGTGTGCTATATACTTCTATGGATAATATTTCATCTACTGAGGGGAGAAAGACTTAATGGCCGTCAGTTTATAATAAAACTATTGGGTGTCAATTGCTAAATCAAATGCTTATTAGGATATTAATAGTAACCTTTGTTAATAAATTTCTTACGTCAAAATTTTGATTTCTATTTTTTTCCCTGTCTTTAACACATAAGGGTTGAATGACCCTTTATAATAGGAATACTTCCTGCGAATTAAAATAAATAGCGATCGGCCCAACCTATCAGAGATAATTCTGGAATCTATTTTAGCATCATATGAAAGACTGGAAAACTTTTTTTGAGTTTTAATAAATAACTGATAATTTATGAAATTCATATTTAGTGATATCTGAATTATGCATGATATTAAGCTATCATATTTTATATTAAAATGTGCATATTTCTTTAATTATTTTTCAATACACCTTTTTAAAAATCATGGATTGTGTTTATTTTAGGAAATGGAATCATCTTACATAATTACTCATTAGAATCCAATGACCTTTCTTTAGATTTTTAACTCTATTTCTGCTTCCATTTTTTAAATTTTCTTTTTTTTAAAATAATTTTTGTGTTTTTTTGAGACAAACTGTTTTCTTTAGATTTTTAACTCTATTTCTGCTTCCATTTTTAAAATTTTCTTTTTTTTAAAGAATTTTTGTGTTTTTTTGAGCCAAATGTTGACATATGCTAGGAAGCAGAACCTCAATAAATTGAGATAATGCTCCCTTAATTTTCTTATATTCTGGGTTACAAAAGATATTCAGAGATAAATATTGAAATTGTTTCTAGGGCTTTAACTTGCAATATCTTATTAATATTAAATATCATCTTTCCTCTGTATGTTTGAAATGCTTGCTAAAATGGTTAAGTAGATATTTAAAAGGCTAAGAACAGATTGCTGGAATGGGAAAAAAAAAGAGAGAAAACAGGAGAAAGTAATCTTTAAAATGAACTTGGACAGAAGCCAGGAATCTGAGAATGCTCACTTTAAAGTAATCAGAGCTTTTTGATGGGAAGTGCGGGAGGGTGGTTAATCTTTTCTTGCAATCTGTGTACCATTCCGCCTACTTAAAAATGAAAGATATTAGAAGGGGATGGATGTTTGTAGAGCACAGACTGCAGCTAGTCAATAATAGAACATTCCAATATTCTTGCCTGCAACATTTTTCTTTGTATCTTACTGTAGATCTTCTAATCATTTTATTAGGATTCATTTGTTATACATTAAGTATCTAGCAAATATCCTTATTTTGAATTAATATTTCCTCTCTCTAATGTCTGGCATATTTAAAATGTTTGTATTCTGGTAAAATAAAGCACACTACACATAGACCCCTGTAAAAGCTCTATACATACTTTTCTTTATCATTGGAAAAAGGTTTATTAAATGGTCAAATGTTTTCAATAACTAAGTATTATTTTATTTACTGCTGAATAAGTTGAACTATTTATCTGATTTAATATAAAATAGATATCTGTTGCTTCAGGTCATTCATCTGGCTATAATCTAGAACTGATAATTTATTATTTTGAAGGGTTGCAATGACCTAAATACAATGTCATTGAATTGAATAAAAGCATTATCTCTTTCTGAAGCCAATTTAGCGTTCCTTTTATATTTTCCTAAGAAAGTATCTTAAAATTATACCCATATACACTTACCTCACTCAGTATGTTCTTTGTTCTCTTGGCTTTATTTTTCTTGGTGCATCTCCAAAATATTTAATTTTTATCATTTCATCCTTTGTCAAATTTATTTTACTAGAGTTTCAGTATTTACTTTCTCTCAAACTTTACTCTTTGTTCAAATATAGGACACTTATATTCCTTGACACTAAGGCTAATAGTTATATATGTAGGCATGAAGTTTGTGGTTGAATGACTAGTTTGACACTCAGAAATGCAGGTGTTTGTTTGTTTGTGTTTCCCATTAATGTTTCTCTTTTAAGACACTGAGTCTTTCTGTCTTCATTTGCCCTATTAGGTCATTAGATTTGTCATTGATGCTTTTCTTTCTCCTCAATTATCTTATTTCAGAAATGAGCAGGTGTGATTTTTTACCAAAAGAATTCATATCTGATGAAACCACAGTCCCAAAAAATACACTTGGACTTCTCTTGTCATTTTAAGATATTTCAAATACTTTGTAGATAAGTTCATACAAAAGTATATACATTTCCTTCTAATCTTTTCTAAGCTCTTCTCTTCTGAATCTCCCATTTTGGGGTATTGAATTTGATCTGTTGATGATAATAGAGA
Source organism: Myotis brandtii (assembly GCF_000412655.1). Lineage (NCBI taxonomy): Eukaryota > Metazoa > Chordata > Mammalia > Chiroptera > Vespertilionidae > Myotis > Myotis brandtii. The sequence goes on along the minus strand of NW_005363836.1, from coordinate 2,143,212 downwards.
AACTTATGAAGTGTGGCATATTTGGAGGTTCTTCAAATAGACATGAAGATAGATGCTGATTTAACAAGCTTGTTTGTTTCTAGTTTTTTTTACAGATTATTTAATGTAGCAATAGACACCTTTTCATAATAGTGTTTTTCTTTTTGCTATGAGGATGCATTTCCAAGTGCTCATTAAAATATTTTTTTAAATCAATAGAGATATTTTGTACCAGTTATGAAAAGAATAGATTTTAATTGTGCGGAATTCTGACAAGGTTATGTTATGCCGAACAAGGTCAGAATTATGTTGAGAAGGTTAAAAAACAAACAAACTCAAATCACATATGAATACAAACATATAACAGTTTGGTTCATAACAGTACTAAAGAAATTATATAACCTTTTTGCTATATAATATACACTTTAGAGCAGTGGTTCTCAACCTTCCTCATGTTGTGGTGACCCCCAACCATAAAATTATTTTTGTTGCTACTTCATAACTGTAATTTTGCTACTGTTATGAATCATAATGTAAATATCTGATATGCAGGATGTATTTTCATTGTTACAAATTGAACATAATTAAAGCATAGTGATTAATCATAAAAACAATATGTAATTATATATGTGTTTTCCAATGGTCTTAGGTGACCCCTGTGAAAGGGTCGTTCGACCCCCAAAGGGGTCGAGACCCACAGGTTGCGAACCGCTACTTTAGAGGATTCTGTGTTCAATTTAACTTTTACTTTTTATTTTAGTTGAGTGAATGAAGGAGATTACTGACTGAGGAGAGAGAAGATACAAAGAAGTTATTTTTTGACTTGTGTCATTGTGATGTCATATCAGTGCTCTCTGTTCTTGGCAGATGTTCAAAATTAATACTTTATTGAATGTTTTCTTTGGACATATCTTTTCTGGAAATATCCAACTGCACTTCCTCTTACGAAGGATATGCCTTCTCTGGACCATTTCTTTTAATTTGCCCCCTCATTCTATAGTGGTTTTGTAGCTTTGCCATGACCTGAGAAGCAAGTTTCCTAAGTGGAATCCTCTAAGTTATCCCAGGTTTACTTGCTTTCCATTATGGTCTACAATTGGTCCAAATACCCTTGCTCTGAGAAACTCAGCAAGTGTGGGAGTTCTTTACATGGTCACCTCACCTTCCCCTGCTATTTGAAGGAACAAGGTACACTTAATATCTTGCCTTTGTGTCTGTGGTCAAAGACTCCACATACTATGAGTGTTGAAGGTCCTGACATCAGGTGAAGAAATGTACCCCACAGACCTGAAACATTTCTCAAAAAAAAAAATCCTCCACCAGTTTCTTCAAAATCAGTCATGATAGTCTCAAGGGGGAGCTGTCTGGAGTCACAGAACCAGCACTTGATTCCTCTCTTGGAAGCAATAGCATAGATGTGACTTGGCATCTTGCTTTGGAACACTGGGGAGCCTTGCTATTCATTTTTTTTTAATTCTCCATCTTTGATTATGCACACAATTCAAGAAGGAACACATCCCATTTTAATGGAATGTGCAATTTCGGGAGACAAAAGGAGAAAGAAAATATATGGGTTAGAAATAATGTAAGTATTTGTAATTAAGACAACAAAATACTACAGGTATATATTAACTGAATTAAACACATGAAGAAATCCAAATCCTTGCAAAACATGCAGAAAGAGACCCAAAGGGACAGAAGAAGAAAATAAAGGACAAATGGTTAGGACAAACAGATTGAGATTCAACCTATTACAAAAAAAAGTTGACGGCCAAAGTTTAACTTAGATACATGGAATAATTCCCAATTTGTAACAAATTTCAATAAAGGGGCATCAACTACCTGAAACATACTGACATAGGAATGAATTGAAACAGAAACCAGATTATTAGGTTGATGGCCAGAGAATGGGGAGACTGTTGTGATTGGGTCTACCTTTACTTTTGGTCTTTAGTGGAGAGAAGAATGTTGAAGATTATGAAAATTATGTCCTGGAATGGTTGCAAGATGGTATTTGGGTGAGATTTAATATTTAACCAAATTCAAAGTGCTGTTCTTGACAAATTGCATTGGTGTTTCCTTTTATATTTATTATAATCTGCATGTACTTAATCACATATTTCATTTATAGCAAGAACCTTGTAACAGGCATTAGGTCCTTTTTCTTTCCTGAATATGCATGCACATGCAGACAGATACACACACACACACACACACACACACACACACACACACACACACACACAATTTCCTTTCAGTAAGGTTCAGAGTTGATGGACTTATTCTCTGATATTTTTGTCACTGCTCTTACTACACTTGCCAGTGTAACTGCTGAGAGTTAGCAGACTGACAAGTTCATCATTATCAGCATCTATTCCATTTCCATTTTATACTCAAGGTCTATTGTTACCAATTCATTCAAGAAGGTGTTTTTTATTTAAGTGGTGCTTAACTGCTGGCTTCTGTGCACTGTGAATGCAATGCTCATAGGGAGTGGTTCTGTAGAATGGTTCATTCTAAGTGATTCTAGGCGACTGTGATGCTCTTGTCTCTTGCAGATTCATGTGAAAATTTTCTTTCTAATGTAACAAGTGTTTATTTGACTTGTATTATCCTTCAGCATTTTGGGATCCTCTCTGTGGGATTCAGAGGAAGACTTTGACAAAGCCTTTACCAAAAAAGAGTTTCAAATATATTGTGGACTTGACCCTTATGATATGTAAAAGCAAATCTATAGAAAACAAATAGTTAAATGTAAAAATATGTGGTATAAGTTGTTAGTTTTTCAGGAAATTAAATTATTGAAGGTGTTTGTATGTCTTAATATTTTATTTCTTTGCAGCTGCATGTGTATCTAGCAATTACATTTCACAGCTGTGTATATTGAATATTTCTTTCTTTACCTCATGATATATAGGAAATGCATTTCTGAGTTAAATGCCTACAAGCAGCATTTTGTCTCACTGGAAAATATTCTTAAACATATTGCCAACTATTATCAGTATAAGTAAAAACTGAATAAGCCTGTATACTCCTCTGATCATAAAAGAATTTCATATTTCTGTGAATCTGAAGATCCCCTCTCTACATTCTTGACATGCAATTGGTGTTTGCACTTAATACGAGAAGACAGTCCTTGAGTATTTATTCTTTGATATTATATTCATTCCTCTTATCAAGCTGCGGAGAGTTCCTCTATTATGTTTTATATCCTTCTGGGATTCTACATAGTAGAAAATCCAAAATCCTCTTTGTCCTCTTGATCACAATATGCAGCTGGTATCCAGTAACAGAGAGGATTTTGTTGTTGTCGTTGTTGACTCTTCAAGACTCAGAGAGTTCTTACTGTCAAATCAAAATACATTAATGTCGGAAAATCAGAAGCCAGAAGAAATGTAAATTTTTATTATATAATTTTAACAAGAGCCTATCTTTGAAATACCTCATATTTTCTCTTGCTTAACTTCCTATTGTAGCTAGCATGATCTTATGTCTGGGCATCTGCAAAAGCTACTCCACATCCGTTAATCCACCCCTAATCTTGGTTATATGATGTTCTCTTTGAAATTAAGAAATGTCCATGTCACTTTCCTAATCAGAAATCTCAGTGGGTTATTCATACTTACAGGAAAGAAGTTATCCTCCTTACCATAATATTTACATTTCTTCAACATCAGACAATCACTGTTATAATCTACTGAATATTAACTATACTGAACTACAATTCCAATGCATACTTTGATGTTTTCTGAACTTTTCATGGTCTAGTCCACCTCCATGCCTTGATTCCTTCTGTTCTGTTTGCCTGGAATGGCCATTTCCTACTTTGTTACCTGAAAATGTCTTAATTTTACAAACATTATTTCAGATTCCACTGTCTCATTCTTTGGGAAAATGTCCCTTTCACATATTCACTCTTTGTTTGATTCATATTATAGAATCTGACACATATGCTTGTTAAATATATTATTCTTGTCCTCTCCTCAATAATGGAATCTTCAATGACCTGATTATTGGATCCCTCAAAAACTAGAAGTGTCTGATATTCAGTGCCTTTTATTCAGTATGACATTGGAATCTTTTTATTTTATTATAATATGTTGACTCATGGAGCATCCATAATATTTTCTAATGTTGTTTCTTGGAACACAAAGATCTTTGCAATGAAGGGATTTGGAAAAAAGTCACGAGCTTTTTGAAGAAAGATATAATAGGTTTCATTTTTTGTACCCCAATGTCTTTAGCAGAAATCATTTGCAGATGGAGATATTATACAAGAGAGATTTTTTTATTTTTTTAATCAGTTTGTATGCTTGGTGGCAGAACACAGTATCTCAGCAAAGACTCCTGACTTATTGAATAAATCCCTTGACCTTGAAAACTACATTTTCTTGAACCATCATGGTTTATTGAAAGATATATAAGCATCCTATGGAAATATATCCAGCTCCATCCTTAGCTTAAACCTATTGATCTATAATTCATTATTTAAATAAATGTAAGCATATTTTTATGTACATAATGTTTTGCAATCTCTTTTTGTTTTCTTAACACTATGTCGTGGGTATTTATTCTTGTCAGTGTGTGTATAACTAGCTTATTCTTATTTACCACTGTAGGACATTTGATACTATGGATATAACACACTTATTTAAAGATTTTTCTAAGGAGGAAGCCTCTATAGTATAGTGGTTAACAGCTTTGGATTTGTGCTTTAAACCTTTCAAACTTTACTATACTTCTTACTAGTTATGTGACACCTTTGCTAAGTTTTGACCTATGAGGACATAGTATTTAGAAAATGGCTAAGAATTACTATTGCTAGGAAATATGCTTAACCAAAGGAACTTGAACTTTTTTATAATAAAGAATACTATCAGCAGGTGGCAGCAACTTTGGATGGTAACCATAAATACCAAAAAAAAAATGGTGCTTTTTAAAATACTGGCAGTTCAGGGAGCAAATACCGATAAATGACCTGGCAAATATTACATTCTAGAAGTACACTTATTAATAGAGAGTTGTATTTTTATATGTTAGATAATGGTACATAAAAATGGATTCATATCTGTGCCACACATGATGAAATTACTTTCAGGTGTTTACAGTTGTCCAGATTGAATCATCCTTTAAACAGATAAGCATGAAATAGGTTATAGCTTGATTTTAAATATGAAAAGATTGAATTCTATTTTTTCTATGTATGTTTATAAAGGTTGTTTTAAATGCAAAGAATTATAACTAGGGAAATTATAATTGATGTTTTAAAAGCAGAATGCCTTCAAATAACTTATACAACATTGTTGCTAAACCAAGGGTCAAAAGAACCATGACTCTGATAAGTAATCATCTAGGTTTATTACCTGGCTCTGTCAGTTATTAAACAAATGACTTGAGTAAATGCATAATTTCTCATTGTGAACTAGGAATAACAATAATATTGACTTCATCATGTTGTAAGGATTCAATGGGATCATTATTATAAAAAATATTGTTAGTAGTGCCAGAAATATAGTAAGTGCTCAATAAAACATAGCAGTTATCTTTTCTAAATATAGTCTTATGCTGTATTTTTTCCCAGTAAACTATATCTTGGTAATTCTCAAGTTAGTCTCAATGTATGTTTCCTCAATTTTATGCTCAACATATCAGAGGTGGTAAAAATATACATTTAATGTAAATATCCAGATACAGATTCATTTATGACAGAGATAGATATTGAAGTAGCAGGATGTTTTCACAGGCAAGAACACAAAATTCAAGCATCACCATCACTCATGATCCATCAAGTAAATTGAAAATGTGTCTGAAAAAGTAGCAATTTTCCTAGTAAGTAAAAAATACAAGATTTACAGCATCGAATTTTTAAAGGCATTTCTTTTTTAAAATATATCTTTATTAATTTTTAGAGAAACACCCATGTGAGAGATAAACATGATGTGAGAGAAACATTGATCAGTTGCTCCCAAATGCATCCTGACTGGGGATTCAACTCAAAACCTGGGCATGTGGCCTGACTAGGAATCGAACCAGCAATCTTTCAGTGCATGGCACGAAGCTCAACCAAATGAGCCACACCAACTGGGTTATCATCCTCAATTTTTTTAAAGCTCTTGTTTTATTGTTTTCTGTACTTAGTTGGTACACACACTTTAAATTAATTATGCCCCGCCTAAAAAAACAAACGGAAAATTAACTATTGTTGTTTATTTGTAGTTATTTGGCCTATATATTATCCTTAATTTTCATATCTTATACAGGCTTTATAGCACAGAGAAACAGGTTAGAAATGTGTTTTTCCCTTTGAACATCCTAACATCTATAATAATAAAAGCGTAATATGTTAATTAGACCGGACGTCTTCTGGATGCCCTTCTGAACAACCTTCCAGATGAAGCTGGGATGCGAGGGAAGCCCGGGTCCTGGGTGCTGGAGGAAAGCCAGTGCAGGCAGCCGGGAGAAGGAAGGCCTACTCTTGCATGAATTTCGTGCATCGGGCCTCTAGTAATAGAATAATAGAACACAGTTTTAAATGAACATAAATATTTAATTTTCCATCTGTGTAATTTAATATTGCTTTTAATTGTGAATCTGTCAATGAGCATATTTTTATCTACCATAGACTGGGAAGATGCAGAACCGTATACACATTTGTGACATTCAGAAATATTAAATGCTTTGGGAATGCTTGACACTTTATGTAGAGGTTTTATATTTCAAGACTGAATTCATTTCTATATAAATAAATAATGTATATGGAATATCTTAGTAATCAGTCTAGGTCTAGGAGATAGATTGCTGTAAACAGTTCTCTTCTAACAGCATTACATCAGAACTCTCTAAAATGTACTAATACTAAGAGTGCCATTTTAGATTTTGTGCATTGTTGACATGGAACCTGAAATAATCAAACATTTACACTATTTTGGAGAACAGCTTTTGAATCGTGTACCTTAATAAATTTCAACTATGATGCGATTCCTTACATTTAAAGTTATTCCTGAATCTGCCCATCTGTAACGTGTGAAGCTATTAAACACTATTAACATAATGAGTATGGCCACTGGGAGATGGGAGACTTGAACCTATCCTAATTCTGCTCAAGGGCCATATGAGCTTTCTCATATTTAACTTTCTGGTCTCTGTTTCCATATATGTCAAATAGAAGTTGTAAAAGGAACTAAGCCTTGGTAGCAACTTATTAAAATAATAAAGTGCCAAGCACAAAATCTGGCTCGGAGACCTTATCAATTCCTGGTAATGATTTTAATTTTTGTAGAATACGTCAAACTTTTAAATATTTTCATTCTGAATACCCTTTCCCAGCAGTGCCACTGACATTCCTGCCACTCTCACCCACATCTGTATAAAAATAACTGTAGGCATAAATTCTAAAAAATAAGATTTGGATTCTGAACTTTGTGATCTGTTTCCCGTTTTAATTTAAGCAAAACATTCTAACTTCCCGAGCCCTATCTATATCCATAAACACAGGGAAATAATACTTAGTTCAGTGAGATTGGGGGAGAGCCAAATTTCAGTCCTGCTAATGTTGTGAAAATCATCTGTAAACCATCATCGACTACTCTGTGATGTCTTACTGCCCTTCGACAATAAGGACCAGTAAATGGAAATACCTTTCCCAACCTATTAAGGGGCCCTTGAGTCAGGGAGGTAGCAGCAATTGTCCACCAATATTCCAGTTCCTTATGAACAAAAATATTTCTTACCTGCTCTGTCTATTTGAGATTCAGTTTAATAGAACGTGACAAAATGAGGTTTTGTGGATGAGAAGAGAGAAACTGAGATATGCAGAAGGTGTGATTTTATTTTTTAAATGGACCAACCTAGTTAAGAAGTAACATAGTGACAAGCCAAGAAGTAAATACTCCAAACGCTCTTCCCTTTCCTTTTCTGTTCATCTAAAAGGAGATACAATTTATGCTCCACAGTAGGTGATCACACCTGCATGCACAATGGAACCCCTTCTGGTGTTTTTTAAGGGCTAAAGAAATAAAACGACACTGCCAGGAAGTAACACACCTGTGTGCTTTTGGCTAGTACCTCTATGTGTTGTAATTGGCCAAATGTTTCCAAATAAGTATACTCTGTAGTTAATTTCATCTGGGAAAAAGGTGTCATTTCATTCTGCATGTGTTCAAGGGTGCCTCTGTTCCACGGCTGCTGTGCTGTGTTCATTTTAAGACTGGATGCAAGAAAATAATATTGCTTAGGTTTGTTCCACTGTCCTGAAACACATGCATTCTCTTATAAAAGAAGAACACTTTGTTGCTTTCCTTGTTTAAAGTAAAAATGTGAAAATTAGACAATAAATCAAGGCAGGCCAATGTTCTGGGTCATTATAGCATACCTAAGGGGGTATTTTAAAGCATGAGTCCTAGTGGCTTTGTCCTCTTTGGGGACATGTAATAATCCCCCAGAAAAATACTGTTTGGCGTACTGTGTTGGTATTATGAAAAAGAATTTATATATAAAAAGAAAATGTAGATCTGTAATTTTACTAGGCAGCATACACAGGGCAAGACATTAGTAGAGTATAAAATGCAATTTCTGAAAAGCTGTTTAATTTGTAAACCCAGTTAGATGTCTCATACTATTGATGTCTCAAAAATTTGGTGAACTTCTTAAAAAACAATTAAAACTAGACAAATGATCATAAGATGATTGCCTGTGGTAATGCGGTTAAAATTTAAGGTGCATGAATTTACTTGAAGGCGTAATAGTGGGAAAGTTGATGATAAATGTTTTGTACTTTCAGAAATGGCATCATTTATGGAAATATATGGTATCAGAATAAAATTCCAACCTGTAAAAGCCTCCCTTTTGATAGTGCTTTAAAAAATCTTTCCATTATAGCGGGCTAATAGCTTGCCTGTAATGTTTGCTGTTAAAGGAGCAAGTGCCTGAACAAATATTAATCTTACATTATTACCACTAAATATTCAACTGATTTGAATATTAAAATAGCCCAAAGGCTCTTCAATAAAATATGTGATTACTGAAATAGTACAGTCCTTTTTATCATGCCAGGCATATCCCATACATATATTTAAAGATTTCATAATTTCCTAGGTTAAGTAAATATATTAATTTATAATAGTGGCAAAGCCTGAAGTTTAATTTTTTGCTTTCAGAAATGCTCTTCGATTATACTTCAGCTTATCTGCTACATTGCAGTAGAATTTTGATGCTGTGAATAACTGTTGAAACTTTGCACTATGTTTGTATTTTGTGAAATGTTGATCCTTTTCCCTTTTTTAAAAAATATTTCTTTTATTGATTTCAGAGAGGAAAGGAGAGGGAAAGAGAGATAGAAACATCAATGATGAGAGAGAATCATTGATTGGCTGCCTCCTGCACACCCTCTACTGGGGTGAGCCCGAAACCCAGGCACGTGCCCTTGATCAGAATCGAACCAAGGACCTTTCAGTCCGCAAACCGACGCTCTATCCGTTGAGCAAAACTGGCTAGGGCTCTTTTTCTTTTTTAATTTTTTTGTTGTTGAAACCATTACATACATTTCTTTTTCCCTTCATTGACCTCTTCTAGCCCGCCCCCGCCCCCTGCCCCAGGCCTTCAGGACCCTATTGTTAGTGTCCATGGGTTATGCATGTATGCATACACCTTCTTTGGTTGATCTCTTCCTACCCTCCCACCCTGCCCTGCCTTCCCTCTTAGGTTCAACAGTCTGTCCCTTGCTTCTATTCCTCTGGATCTATTTTGCTCATCAGTTTTATTTTGTTCATTACATTCCACACATGAGTGAGATCATGTGATACTTATCTTTCTCTGACTGGCTTATTTTGCTCAGCATAATACTCTCCAGGTCCATCCATGCTGTTGCAAATGGTAAGATTTTCTTCTTACAGCTGGTAGTATACTTTTTAAGAATAATGATGATAATAACCAACACTTATATAGCAATTATTGTATGCCAGGCTCAGTCTCTATTCTAAATACATGAGTTATTAGAAATGTTAATCCTTGTAACAAGCCTAGAAGGCATTTATTTCTTTATTCATTCATTCAATACATGAGTTATTAGAAATGTTAATCCTTGTAACAAACCTAGAAGGCATTTATTTATTTATTTATTTATTTATTCATTCATTCATTCCCATTTTATAAATGAGGAAATTGTCTGAGAGTGTTTAAATAAACCGCCCAAGGCCACATAGGTAGGAAGATTTCTAGTCAATGTGGTCAGATTTTATAGTCTTTACTTTTATTTACTAAAATGAAGATGAATATTAAACAGCACATGTAATAGAAAACATTTATAACTCAATTTTAAGAAAAATGAAGAAAACATAATTGTTTCAAGGGTGCTATGTGAGGAGCTTCTTTTCTTCCTTTGGTTTCTGTCCTAGGTCCCAGTTCAGTGTCCCCTTTCCCAAGAAAGTATGTAAAATTTTCAGCCAATTTTTTTTTTGTGTGTGATTCTTGTGAGCATTCAAATATTTCTGTCACCCTTTACAAGGGTATGTTAACCCCAAACTACATTTGCTTTTAGTTAATGTTCCCATGTGGTTTTAATTATATATGATACATATTTTTCAATTTATCTTCTGAAAATACATTTTTTTCTATTTCTCAGTGTGGTGGTTACATTTGAGAAGAGCCTGCATTGCTTTATCTTATACAGTTGATAGGATCACTCTATTACTCCATAAATAAAGAACTATACATTATATGCTATTGTACCTTTTAAATGACAAAGTCATGTTTCTTAGAATGAAGTTCTTGAACACTAAGTATTAGCTTGTGGTATTCTATCTTAAATATGCCTCTCCATAGACTACTGTCTATATTATCCCTAGTTGGGACCTTACATGTAAGAACTTTACAATGTAGATTTTCACTTATGCCAATGAGCTTTAGCAAATGTGAATTTGACATTTTTGTAGTTATATGAGGACTGGCTTTATATTTTTTGCTATCTTTGCAAAGCTGTAAGCATTTCTCCACATTGTAGCTCTTTTGAAAATTTCTTAACATTTAGGATTTGTGGAAGGGAGAAAAATCAGTAACAATTTTTACAACAGGTTCATGGTCTTTTAGTATGAATATAATCCTATTATATTCACATACTTTTTATACTGAAATCTACTTCAATTGCCAAATTAGACAAGGCATAAAGACTGAATAGTGTTACTATATTTTGACTCTCTGACTTACTTATCTTTCAGATAGTATTACTCCCTTAATTAGTCATGTATAAACACAATTTTTGCATGTTGTGAATCTCTTGAAATATGTTTTCATTCTTTAAATTATCCCATGCTATTCAAATTAGTTATCTTCTATGTTGTTGCATATAACTTTTGAAGTACAAGTATAATTTTTTTTAAGTTGGCATAATGTTTTCTCTTTAAAAGCCCATAATTTTCAATGACATATGCTTAATATTCCATAGGAGACAGCATTACTTGTCAATAAACACATCACAGTGACTCAGTGATAAGCACACAATACTTGATAGACTGTTAAGTAATCCATTTTATGAGTGCCACAGACTAATAATCCAGAACTGCCAGCTCATATAGCCATTCCAGTTGCTAAGGAGCCTTGCCCCTTGCTTGCCTTTTCTAGTACCTTCATTAGCATATAAAGCAATACCTTTTCTTCCTTCTCTCTAAATAAATGTCTTCCTCATTGTCTTTCATTTTTCTTTTACACAAATCTATTTTATACATTTTCAAATTATTTTTATGGAGTCAATCTTTGTATATCAACCTATATAATTAGTTGTTCTGATATTTTCTTTAACTAGTCATTTGACTCAATTTTCTTTGTCCTTGAACAATTTAGAGATATTTATGCTGTTTCATATTCTTAGAATTTCTTTTTTATAATTGTACATTTTTTCACCTTTTTATTTCACTCATTTATTAAACACTTTATTAATCATCAGGCCCTAGGTTAGAAATATAAAGCATGGTTTTCACCTTCAAAGTGTTCATGATTTAATAAGGGAAATAAACATTGAAACTCCTGTAATTTTCAAAATGCTATATTAAAGAGATGTGTAGGATACAGTGAGAATATAAAGAAAGTGATAAAGTTTATTTGGAGAACATCAGAATAACTGACAAAGACAAATATCTGAGAGGACTCTTGAAGGTTGAATAGGTATATTACTGATTAAAAAAGGTGGGGAGAAGACATTTTACATAAAATATCAGTGTTCACAAAGACAGCGACATGAATGACTAAATGCTTCAACCCCAGTGTGATATGTTCAGGAAACCGAAATCTGTGGGTAAAGTGGTCAAAAGTAGGTAGGTACCAGGAGATGAGGGGTAGTGGGGTTATTTGTTTCTTTATCCTATAGGCAGAGAGGAATAATTACATACATTTATTTACATTCACTTGTCAGGTCTCCTAATAAATGAATGTAAATAAATAGTAGAATCTATTTATGCCTATGTGAAACCAGATATATTTGTGTGAAGGCCTTTAATCAGGGGAGTATAAATAAAATCCATGCTTTTGAAACACAATGCCAATATAGAACAAGGATGAAGGAGTCAGATTAGAACAGATTAGATTAGAACAAGGATGATGGAGTCAATTTGAAAGCTTGAGATAGCTAATTTAAGAGTTGATGAAAGCTTAGATTACTGCTATGCTGTGGTAAAAAGAGGAAGAGAGAGTTTTAGTACGGTTTAAGCTGTAGCTTAAATAGGATTCAGTGATTTATTGTGTAGAGTGAAGATGTCTCTGAAATAACTGGTTTGATTAGCTGAGTGGATTTGTGGAGCCAGGTATTAGGATAGAAATTTCAGGAGAAAGAGTTGGAATCAGGGCAGGGAGGGAAATGTTGAATATTTGGGAAAGCTAGTTTTATGCGCATGAAGTGTTGGTGGGAAATTTGAGTATGCTGCTCTCAAAGTTTAATGCACACACAAATCGTTGGGGAGTCCTCTTCACATGCAGGTTCTGGTTCAGTGGATCTAGGGTGAGGCCTGAGATTCTGCAGTTCTGACAAGAACCTGGGTGATGGCCATAATATCTGTCCATGGACCACACTTTGCTTAGCAAGGATCTAACAGATAGTTGAATTTAATACTCAACTACGAGATACAAGCTAGAGATGTAAATTCACAAGTTTTGAGCCTATTGGAGGCAGCTGAAACCTGAAAAAAACTATATTAAAATATGATACAAGCAAATTGGCAATTGAAGGAACACAAACTTACATATAAATGGTACTTGTTTTTGTTTTGTTAAATATGTTTTTATTAATTTGAGAGAGGGGGGGAAGGATAAAGAGAGAGAAAGATTGATTGGTTGTCTCCTGCATGCCCTCCACCGGGGATCAAGAGAGCCTGAAACCCAGGCATATGCCCTGATCTGGAATGGAACCAGTGACCTCTTGGTGCATGGGATGGCACTCAAACAATTGAGCCTCCTTGGCCAGGGGAATGGTACTTGAATCTAGGAAGTGCACATAAAATGAGAAAGAAAATAGTAAAGCCTATAACTGATTCCTATTAAGCAGGAACATTTCAGAGATGAGTAGAGAAAGAGAAACCAGCTAAGCAAATGGAGGATTGCTGGAGAAGAAATAAGGTCAGGAATTTTTCAGGTTCCTGCAGTCAAAACAAAAGAGCATTTCAGGGAGGAATGGGTCAGCAATATCACAAGGCACACAGTCAATGAAATTAAGATGGGTTACAGACAGTATCCATTATATGCAGAATGTTTGCTGTTATGCAGATAGTGGCCATTTCCAGGCAACTTCAGCAGAGGCAGAAGTCAGAAGCCAGATAACTGTGGCTTGAAGATTGAATTGAGGGTTAAGGATTAGGAGGAATAAAGAGATACTGATTTTTGTTTGCTTAAGAAATTTAATTGGGAACAGTATACAGTGAGTGGAATAGTTGATAAAAACTCATATTTAAAATTATATTTTAATGTCAAAGTTCAACTTTGCTGGCAACTACTTTTACTTCTTTTTCTGTGCAGAGGACTCTACCATAGGAAAAGAAATAGATTAGAAGTAGATACCAGGGTCTTAGGTGCAGTCTTCCATTAATATTCCATTTAATGGAACTGGAAAAATGACAGCTTAAATCAACCAGTTGAAATTCTGTATTCCCATCTATTCTGTTCTTACTAGTAAATTAGTCAAAATGAGAGCCACTTCACAGTGAGCAGGGACACTCCTTTATTTGATCCAATGAGCCATCTGCTTTAATGATGTCCCTTCTGGAAAGTGGGGCGCTCTTTTCCAGAACTGCAGCTTAGTTTTTGGCAGGAAGTACAAAGGAGGACAAAAATTACCCTGCCTCTCGTCAGCGATATATTTAAATGCTGCTAAATGAAAATCAGAATGCAGTACATGATTCCAGGTAGATCCTGAAATTAAAACTTTACGGGTTTTTTTTGTGTTTTTTTTTTACCAATTTAACCCTGGACCTATCTTCCTGTCTTGGCACTACTGAGTGGTTTGGGGTTAATCGTGATGGTATTTTGTTAACTTTTGACTCCCAGGGATTAGCACAGTGGCTGGAAACTTTGAAGGTATTCTCTAGGTATTTACTGAACCAATCAATATATTTTATTACTTAATAAGTGTTTTAAAAACCATGATAGAAGAGTATTAAGCTAGTTAAAATAATCATTTTTACTTTGTTTTGCGTAGCCAGTAGGAACTTTGGAAACATCTAGTCTCCAATATGGTAAGAATATTGTGAGATAATTATGGTTCAATATAAAATTTAATATCTATAAAGTCCATATTGTTAAAATGTTGAAAATATATAGAATTTGAGCAGCTTCTGGCTTTATTTTTTGGTGGGGTCATTTTAATGGTTATACTCTATGAGATATAAAAACATAGCAACATGTTTTATGAGTTACGTTTTGGTGTCTAGACTGAAAAGTGTTTCTTAAAAGTTTAATAGACTTTCTTGATTTTTGGATCATAATTCATTTGTAGAAAAGTGAAATTGGATTGTTTCACTATAACCCCCAAGTGGCAAATCACTTCAAGGGTTCCATGATTAGGTACATTCGTACAATCTGATTGGCTACCCTAAAGGCAGAAACAATTATATTATGCTAATGCTCATCTTGCGCTCAGAAATCTGAATTTACCATTATAATACATCAAGGTATATTTCCTTTTTAAAGAAGCAAGCTTATAGCTGTCAAGTTTGGTGTAAAGAGAGATTTTAAAGATTAGCAATTGTCAGGTTCTGGGAGCTTGAAGCATTCTTACATTTCATGATAATGATCAAATCTTTTCTTTGACAGTAAATACAGAGCTGAATATAGTGATAACCTTGATTACATAAAACATGGCGGTGCCAATGTTCAGTAAAGGCTTTTTACATCTTTATGTGGAGTTCATAACAAGCTCAGGAAATTATTTGGAAATTTGCTCATTAATAGCTTGGCAGAAAAGCATTTTGTTTGCATTGCCTAATAAAATGGACCAGTGGATACATAATTTTTCCTAGGGCATGTAGTTTATAGTTGTAAATGTCATGGTGCTTTTGTGACACCATTTACCATCAATTTTTTAAAATTATTTATTTTATTTTATAGCTCATCAAAAGTTTTAACAGGAAACATTTCCTTTAAAATTGAGCAAGCAAAAGTAATTGCTGAATTTCTTGCTTCAACTAAGAAAATGAGATGATACATACTATATACAGATATTTTTTAGTTTTTATTTTAGATGGAGGTAAGAGATATATGATGAGGTGATTAAAAACCTTTAGTATGTAGACTTTTTTTCAATTAATTTCTGGTATGTATTTCAGTAATAAGTCATGCAGCTAGATGGCTTTATATGAGAAATGACCTGTGTAAGTAAAATATTTTATTCTAAATTTTAGTAAGGGTGATGCTATGTATTAGAGAGGATTAATAACTTGTATGTTGGAGCTGGGTTATAAAAATTGATTTTTAAAAAATATGATAGTCCTTTTAAAGGTTATTACTAATATGATGAAGGTAAGAGTTGTAAGCAACCCACGGAGTTCACTATCTTTGTCTATGATATGATTATTTTTTTGTTTAAACAGTACAGTGTATCAAGATAGGAAAACATGGCATAATTTCAAAGGAGAGTATAATAAAATATAATGACATTTACTAGTCCTAATACTCCTACTATGTTATTTTGTTAGTTCATTAAACCGTTTTCTTTCTCACTTTAATGTTTATTGATCCCCAGTGAATTTGAAAGCCTTTATATAGCTCAGCTCTTTAATTTGTTGTTTGAGTAATTATTGTTCTTGTGTTATTTGCTAAGATTTTTTTTATTAAAATGTTTTAAACATGGGATGTAATCTATCAGGGAAGCATTATATTAACTTTAAAAATCCCTTGCTTTAATTTACAAGATATTTTCTAATATCATTATGGAGGATTTAGCAGCCTAATTCTCATTTACACAAGAACAGACCGATTTGACTCTCTAAGTGGGAAAATTTGCATCTGCATTTTAAAGCACTAAGCCTTTTTAATACCCCCCTGATAAATCAGCTTTTAGGATTCAGGCAGCAAATAGGTATGGGGAGAAACTGTAAACACTTAGCTAAGTGGTTACAGATACATAAGCAATAAAAATGAGGTAATTTTACTTATGTAAAGGGTTTGGGCTTAATTTGAATCAGACCAGCGTCAAGGCCTCTGCCTAGGTTCCAATACCACCATGGTCACCACCACAATACTGTCTAATAAAGAGGGAATATGCTAATTGACCCTCACAGCATCGCAAAGATGGCAGTGCGGACAGCCAATAAGGAGGGGATATGCTAATTGCTGCCATGCCCTCAAATATGGCAGCACCCACAGCCACAAGATGGTGGCGCCTGCCTCCAGAGTCCCCCAGTCCCCTCAGCCCCCCAGCCGCCCAGGGCCAGCCCAAGGCTCAGGTAACCAGGGCCGGCCGAGGCTTGCACTGCCAGCAGTGGCAGCAGCTGAGGTGTGATGGGGGCGTCACCTTCCCCTGATTGCTGGGTTGCCTCTGGCCCCTGAGGGCTCCTGGACTGTGAGAGGGAACAGGCCTGGCCGAGGGACCCCCCTCCAGTGCATGAATTTTCATGCACTGGGCCTCCAGTAGCAATATAAGCCCAGTAAATTTGCCTGAACACACACAGAGAAAGAGTTAGGGTTTATGTCAGCTTTCTTTTTAAAAACTTCTACCACAGAAATGATAATGCTGATGACACTGAAATTCAATGAATTGAGGAAATGAAATACTCTTTAATGAAAGAAGTTGGATACATGCAGATTCCATTCTTACTTTCTTACGTGTTTTTACTACTTCAGGGCATTTTCTTGCACTGGAATGCAATTATTTGTGTAAATAAAATAACATTTCATGAAAGGAATAAGGTAGTAAAGATTTTATTCTTAACTGATTTGAGTGATTCTATTGTTTTTTATTATGAGTCTTTGGAACCTTTAAAAAACACAGTAAAATACAACCTTAAAAATTGTCACTGCTTCTTAAGAGCTTTTCAAAATCCAATAGATTTATTATATTTGTTTTACTATAAATGAAAGATTAACATGGAGGATGGTGTGAGCAGGTAAGCTAAATAGCCATCTCAGATGGTGATTAAAGAAAAATTGAATTTATTTAAGGAAAAGGGGATAGGAGATGGGATATCCAAAATGAAGGGCTACACAGAGAAAAGGAGGCATTGGAGACAGATTCAGGGGTTAGCCGGGGACGAGCTGCCTCTGCTGATTGCTCCTCTGGTTGCAAGTCTCATGGGGTCCCTTAGAGGTTGGGGCAAAGGTGCCAGTGGAGGAATGACACAGGTATGCTCCTCGGAGGAAGGGCATGCACTGGATCCTTTGTCCTGAGCGTATTTATCCCTTCCTTGCAGGTGGAAATCTTAGGGAAGTCTCAGGGGAGAGACTTAATAGAAGATTTATCAGCTTCCCAGGTGTGCTCTTTCAAAGTCATGGTCTCCATATAGCTGGTCCTGAAGCAACCACCACACCACCTGTCTGATTTTCTGAGCCCAGAGTTAAAACTGAGGCCAAATGTTATCTTTAGGGAGGAAAAGGTCAGGGGGGTCTAAACCACCTGACCAGTGATGTATTAGGGGAGGATAGGTTACCCTGGGGGCAAGGTTCTTGTTTTCCCAGGTTTGCCCCTTGCTAGGCATCCAGGACATTCTGCCCTAGCGAGTTTCTGTACCTGGCCCATCGTCCTTGCTCTGGGGGTCTAGTATTCTGGGGGGCTATCTAACACTAAGTGTTATATTAACTTTTAAATGTTATCAAAATTTTTCTTAGATACCTTGTATTTTTGTTGTTGTGTAAGATACTTTTTAAAATGAAAGGTTCTAAATACTTGCTACTACAATACAAAAATTCAATTGTTTTCTATAATGTTGGTTTTATGTACAGCAACTTTGCTGAACAGTTATTAAGTTTAATTATGAATTTGTAATTCTTTTGGTGCCTCCACGAAGATAAGCATATCATTTATGAATAATGACCATTTGGATACTTCTTTCACAAGCTATACCACTTATTTCTTTATCTTGTCATATTGTACTGGTTAAAATATTTGTTAGATTTTAAAAACTAACTGATTATAGCAAATATGTGTCAAGTTCCAAAGAAAATGCATTTAGCTTTTCACTATGGATAATACTATTGTTCCCTTTATTAATGCTCTTTATAAATTTAAGATTTTTCTTATATATCCTTTTTCAGTTTTTAAAGCTTCTTTTATAAATAGATACTAAGTTTATCGAACATGTTTTGGGCATGGAAACAGTTCATTTATGACTATTATGT
Organism: Myotis brandtii; assembly: GCF_000412655.1. Taxonomy (NCBI): domain Eukaryota; kingdom Metazoa; phylum Chordata; class Mammalia; order Chiroptera; family Vespertilionidae; genus Myotis; species Myotis brandtii. Next base: position 2,124,429 of record NW_005363836.1, on the reverse strand, counting down.
CAGTGTAAATAATAACTTTCACACCATCTGCATAATTTCATAATATTTTTTCTTTGTCTGCATGATCTAACAATTAACTATAAAGACATGCTTGAATTTTTTTTCTAGTAACTGTGTCATGTTTTTACTTAATAATTTTATGGCTATCCTATAAGACCATCTAAAATTAGACATTTATATCTTTGTGTTAAGTTAAAACATATTAACTTGTGTGACTTTTATTGTATCTACTAGAGGCCCAATGCATGAAATTCGTGCAAGAGTAGGCCGTCCTTCCCCCGGCTGCCAGCACTGGCTTCCCTCACAGAGGGAGGTCCCACACACCCACCACAGCCCACTGGTCAGTGGCCTGGGCCTCCCTCTTTGGGGTGCTTTCGGGCGATTGTGAAGGCCCCCGATTAATCGCCCCAGCGAGCCTCTGACCAATCGCATCACACCTTCCTGGGCTGACCTGGCACCAGGGGGTGTCATAGCATGGTCCCCAATGGTCATCTGAATGGTCATCCGGGTGGTCATTCCACTGTTTGGCCATTCAGTCTATTTACATATTATGCTTTTATTATATAGGATTTTTTGTTGTTGTTGATTTGTTTTACTAAATTATCTTATGGTTTACTTTAATGTTACTATAACTATATCAGATTTCTCTTGTTTAGAATTTGCCTGATATACCTTTTTCTGCCCTTTGGCTTTTAATTTCCAGTGTATTTTTTTTATCCAATTTGTCTTGTAAAGAGCATAAAGCTAGGCTGCGTTTTCTTTTACCTAGTCTAACATTTTTTGTCTGGTCTAAACTAGCAAGTTTTCCTACTTTTCTGTGTGTTTGTTCTGTTTCTGGAAGGAGTGTTTTTCTTGATTTATTTACCTAGATTGTTGCTTGTCAGAGGTCTGATATTATGGGAGCGAATTCTTTCAATCTTCCACCTTTTCTGGGCCAGGTGTTTTGTCTGTTGCCTTCAAGAGTTGCTTGAGGTAGCCAAATTAGGCCAATCAATTTAAGAGAGTTTTCATGATTTATTTCTCTTTCTTCAAGCATTCTTATAATTTTGGCCCTTGGGCAGACTTTCTGTCCCAAAATTTCCTGCTAACTAGTATTTTTTGGTGATCTATATTGGAATTATTTTCCTCAAAATCTATTATGCTTTATTGCCAAAGCAAAATGGAATTTAAAAATAAAGTATGTATATTAAAAATGTTAGATAGCAAAGGAAACTTTAAAAGTGCCCATCAGTAGATGAGTGGATAAAAAAAGCTGTGGTATCACACCTGTCAGAATGGCTACCATCAACAAATCAATAAATGACAAGTGCTGGTGAGGATGTGGAGAAAAAGGAACCCTAGCACACTGCTGGTGGGAATGCAGACTGGTGCAGCCATTATGGAAAACAGTATGGAGTTTCTTCAAAAACTTAAATATGGAACTGCCATTTTGACCCAGTGATCCTACTTCTAGGAATATATCCTTAGAAATCTGAAACACCAAACAGAAAGAATGTGTGCACCTCTATGTTCATAGTGGCACAATTTACAATAGCTAAGACCTGGAAACAGCTCAAGTGCCCATCAGTAGATGAGTGGATAAAAAA
>NW_005363836.1:2117066-2122756 GCF_000412655.1 Myotis brandtii | reverse complement strand
GACCTGGAGTATATAAAGCTAAGTGAAATAAGCCAGTCAGAGAAAGAAAAGTATCACATGATCTCACTCATATATAGAATCTAATGAACAAAATAAACTGATGAACAAAATAGATCCAGAGACATAGAAGCATGGAACAGCCTGTGTGATCTCAGAGGGAAGCATGGGAGGGTAAGTGGGTGGAAAGAGATCAATCAAAGAACTTGTATGCATACATATATAACCAATGGTCACAGAAAATAGTGTGGTGAAGGCCTGGGGCAAGGGCCTGGAGTGGGTTAGAAGGGGTCAGTGGAGGAAAAAAGGGGACAAATGTAATACTTTCAATAATAAAGATAAAACATAAAGAAGTGACCTAGCAAACTTTTTTTTTTTTACTTTAGTCCCTCAATTTATCATTTAAAAAACAGGAATTCTAATACCTGCTTTACAACATTATATATTTTATTATAACTAAAATATGTGAAACCCTTGGCTCACTGATAGCCACATACTCAGTAAATGTGATTGATATGGATAGTCAAAGATTTAAGTGAAAACGTGTATTTAAATGAGGGATGCCTTCAAAAAAGAACTGGTGGTGATAAAACACAAACTATTATTGACACTGTAAATGAATTGAGGTTAAAATATATAGCTTCAGCCCTAGCTGGTTTGGCTCAGTGGATAGAACATCAGCCTGCAGACTGAAAGATCCCGGGTTCGATTCCAGTCAAGGGCACATGCCTGGGTTGTGGGCTCAATTCCCAGTAGGGGGCGTGCAAGAGGCAGCTGATCAATGATTCTCTCTCATCATTGATGTTTTATATCTCTCTCTCCCTCTCCCTTCCTCTCTGAAATAAATAAAAATAAAAATATTAAAAATAAAATAAAATGTATAGCTTCAAATTTGCAGTGCTGCATGGAACATCGTGAGGGAGTATGATATTGTGTGGCAAATTAGGCACAGTAATGAAGCTCAACCATTATTCAACTTTCATCAAATGGAAGTGGCAACTTTAAAATTAAGACAAAACCAATTTAAAATGCCTTTACTGTCTCCAAGCTTCTACTTGTTTGAAATTGATTTATTGATCTGGTCAACGTTTCATTTATGTCTTTGATGATATACTTTCATTTATTAGTTCTTTCTAACTTTTAGGAACTCTTAAAAGATTTTCAGGTTCATACTGATGGATCCATGTTATGGTTTAGCTGCATTTCAAGACAACATTGTATTCTATTTTCTTTTTTCTGTCATTGTTGTCCAGTGTAGAACAAGAAAAACGTTCCTTAAACTTAAGAGCATTTTAAGGCTGTGAATCTGCTTATGCAAAAATGTGTCTATGCTGTGTCCATATGACAGGACTATTCCTGTATATACATGTGGAAGAGAAAGAGAACTCTGGATAGATTATTTAACCATCCTATTTTAGGACCAAGACCCATCTTCTTTATGTTTTCAGTTGGATAGAAATACATAAACATGAAATTTCAAGATTTATGACCACTGCACTGTTGTTCTCTGCTTGAGCTAAAAACCCTGGAATCATCCTTGACTTCCTCACATCATGTCCAATCCATGAAAACATATCCTCATTTCTAACATCAAAATGCATATTGAATCAATCATATATCATGGTTCCCTGTGCTACATATCCTCATTTCTAACATCAAAATGCATATTGAATCTTATATCATGGTTCCCTGTGCTCCCACCCACCCAAAAGTCACCACCATTTCTCTTATTTCCTGACTTGTTTTGCTGCTTCTACTCTTGCTCTTCTACAGCATGTTCTCTGCAGAGCAGCCTGAAGGATGTCTGTGTAACCTACACCAGATCACGCTCCTTTTCACTAAGATTCCTCCAATGTTTTTCCATCCCAGTTAAATGAAAGCATAAAATCCTTGTCGTGGCCCCTATTTCCTTGAGAAAAATATTTACCATGCTGCCCCTATTTCCTTGAAAAATATTTACCATGCTTCTCTTTGCTTCAGCCTAGCCAGACTGGCCTTCTGCTAGTTCCTGAAATGTCATTCCCTAGGTAGGCGCATGCACTGCTAGAGGGCAGTCCCTGCCAGTTCCTTTGCCTTTGGCCTGCGCTATTTTGCTTCACAGCACTTATCATTGCCTGGCTTATATTTTATGAGCATGTGTTAGTTGTGGATTTTCTTTAAACTAGCTGCATATCAACAATTCCTGAAAAGTTATTAAAATTATAAATTACACGTCAAAAATGCCAGAATTGCCAGAAGCATTTTACATAGATATATGTCTTGGTGGGGTGAGAGAAGGGAGACATCCTAGGCATTGGCAACTTTTAAAAACTCTACAGCCAGTTGACAACCACTGTGAATTTCTTTTGTTCTCTCAGTAGATTGTAAGCTCGATAAAGGCAAGGGCATTTTCTATTTTGTTCATTCCTCTGCTCCCAGCTCTCAGACTAATGCCTGGCACGTAGTGAGCTTTCAATAAATATTTGTTCATAATTTTTAAAAAATATATTTAGTTAGTCTTTTCTATCTAGAATGTGCAAGCAAATATACCCCATTGGCTCTATATAATTCGGTAAACTTTATACCTCCCATTTCCTCACTAGCTTGTTCATTCATTTAAGAAATACTCAGCGCATTTAATGAGCCACATAATATTCTAGGATCTCAGATCAAGAGTAAAATAAATAAACATATCTGCCCTTGTGGAGCTTACATTCTCATCAAGTAGATAAGTGTAGTTTTAGAAATAAGAAAATCTATCTTCTTTTAAAGAATTTTTCATTATATAATGTGCTTCCTTCATAAAAGTCCCTTAACTTCTTTGGGCCTATTCATAGCATTATTTAAGGAATCCTCCTTTAATTCAATGTAATTGAAACTGTTATTTTTGTGCTGCTTTTTAACACATCTTTCCGAAGTAATTTTAGAAGATTCTTTCTCAAACTGTGACTAATTAAAAGAAAACCAGTCTTCTGCATAAGAAAACAATTGGATTGTAACAGGTTTATAAGACCCACTACATCTGTCTTAAGAAAAGCTCATAGCTTTCAGAATAAAGCCAGCTGGAGTGATAGCTCTGGGATATACAGGATGGCATAAGTGCTGGAATCATTTAAGAGTTATTTTGAGTTTTGCACAAACTGATCATTTAATTTTTCATTCATCTATTCAACAAATATTCTCAGGTTAAATATTGCTAGGTGGTTTGCCAAGTCATAAAGTTATAATACATGTTATCTGCTCTTAAGAAGCTTATTTTATTGTACTACTTTCATGAAAAACTAATAGCAAATATTATGTCAGCGGTTATATATAACAAGCAGTGTACATTGCAAGGAAACAATGAGATTTGAGCTTAGACCCTGTCTTCAGCTTATTTGATGTCAACTGACACAGTCTGCTTTTATTCTAGTTCTTTATCTACTCATGTAGCCCATTCTTTTAACTCCCTTTGGCTTATACATGTGTATTATATGTATATTATATTTACATATGTTTATATTCATATTGTATTGCATTTACTCCATACATATATTTTATCAAATTATATAGAATAAATTAAAATAGCTATAACAGTTATAGTCATAAAAGTCTAGAACAAAGTCCAATAATATAAATGCATATCATACTCAAAGGCTTCCAAAAAAGCTAAATAAATAACGGTGCTCAGGTATAAGACAAAAGAACCAGAGGTTATAATTAATTGGATGCAAAACAAAAATCTCTGAACAGATCAAAATGGTTATAGCATTGTAACAACTGCATATCAAACACAACTTGCTGAACCACGTGCCTTCCCTCTGAGATAAGGGCAGAGCAGTGTTTCTTAGAGGGAACCCAAGCACCTGAGCTCCTGGAATATGGACTTTTATAAATTGCTGTACATATCATCCTGGCTTATAGGTGGGTATTTCCCCTGTACATGTTAGGAAGATCTTAATACTTAAGAGGAAAGCATCTTAGGTTCAATTCTCTTATCTTCATTATGGAAGTATTTGGAGGAAATGTCAGGAATTTTATAAGTTTTTACATTGTTTGCCTACTCCTTTAACTCTTGCATGGTTTTCTGGTCCTTTTTATTTGGGGAGGCAATGAGTTTAGGACACAGAGCGTCTCCAGGGGCATACAGGCCTGAATTTCCAAACTGGTTCACAATCGCAACCTCTTTGAAGTATTAACTCTCTAATCCCCAGTTTTTCTGCCTGTAAATAGTAACACGGTTTATACCTTGCGGGTCTTTTTAGATGATCACATTAGAAATTATTTGTAAAGGATGGTAGGTAACAGGTGTTAATTACTTCTTGTATCTCTCTTTCTTGCACATTGCATTGTTTACTTTGAGTTTAATCTTCTGTTCTCACTGGGGTCAGTCTTTGTTATTGCTCCTCTAAGATTGGATCCAAACCTATCAGTGATATGATGAGGAATTTTTCCAAATAAATAAAGGTCACTGAATACAAAATTGTAAGATGGCATGATCTCAGAATGAAAGACAATTTCATAAATTGAGAAAATTTAGCTTTATATAAAAGTCACTGCAGTATGCTTGCTCTTCTCATTTCTCTTTGGAGCAAACAAAATGTCAGCCTACATTTGTATTCACGATTAGAACTGACTAGATAACTTTGGAGACCTGTTTCCACTCTGATAGTCTTAGGATTTTGACCATGGACACCGATGTTTGTAGCAATTTACCTTAAAATCTTAATGATCATTTTATCCATGGTAAATTCTAAAAAGAAAGGTTGCAGATGACTTACTAGTAGAGGTTAAGTATTTGTTTTCACAACTTTATTAGAATAGCATAGATGGATGCTCAAGCCCATGGGACATTAAAATGCGCATTTTTGTGATGCAAAAATTCTAATAGATCAATGTATTTGCTTTGATGAAGGCAAAATGCCACAATGCATACTTTAAATTAAAAAAAAAGATTCAAGGCAAAACAGAGTAACCAATTTTATTTATGTTCATTAAAAACACAGCAGCGAAAAGGACTTTTATTCAGTATGTTTCTTCTATGTTTGCATGACAATTTCAAGGAGTTACTTTTTCCGAAAAGTATCTATTTTTTTAATTTAATTTTATCATTTGACTCATATTAGTGTGTTCTCTAAAATATGTTTCCTGGATATTAGAAATAATTGGAACGAATGAGGTTTAGCTGTAGCATATACGGAGCACAGCCTTATTTACTTGAGTTTCTTAAAATAGATACTTAGAAAACAACCCTGTGAAAAATGCACTCTAATATAATTTTAATGACAACCAAATGCCTACATTTTTGGTGTATTACTTATGAAGAAATACCTTCATTTGTTGTATGTCAGAGACCTCTTAATTGTTCCATTTCTACTCACACCAAGAGCTGTGAATAATTGCTATGAAAAAGACTGTCTTTATTGTAATGGGTAAAAAGTATTAAGCATTTCTGGCTTGATGAGGACATCATAGTTAAATGAAGACCTTTAAAAATTCAATATCTACACTGCTTTAATGAGAGCATTACATGTTAATATTGCATTTACAAGCTGGAAATAATTATTTGAACATTATTTAACTAAATCTTGGTATGAGAATATAATATTGTTAATATAACTTCTGGACATTCATTCTTTTAGGAGTTTCAAAAATATACAACTTTTACACGCTATGCTACATACATGAATATATGTGAACTAAAAATTGTATACTGAATGTTATTATTATTATTT
>NW_005363836.1:2108330-2117026 GCF_000412655.1 Myotis brandtii | reverse complement strand
ATCAATGATGAAAGAGAATCATTGATTGGCTGCCTCCTGCACGCCCCCCACTTGGGACTGAGCCCACAACCTGGGCATGCGCCCTTGACAAGAATTGAACCTGGGACCTTTCAGTCTTCAGGCTGACGTTCTATCCACTGAGCCAAACAGGCTAACACTGTATACTGAATTTTAAAGTGAGGTTAGTAGTAGCGGTAATACTGATATTACTGGGAAATGTTGTGTCAAGTATCTCAGAAACCATTTTTGAAGTGAGTTAAAAAAAACTATTTTAAAGTTAAACAGTATTATATAAATGTCTAAATGTACAATTTGTGAAACTCAACAGTTTTAGGTTCAATCCCTGCTCTCCCACTACTCCTGGGGCTTCAGGCCACATCCTTATATTTGGGTGCCTCATATTAGTAGAGATACAATAACCACTAAATGGCATTTGTAATACAAAATTCTTGACAAAGAGTAAGCATTCAATAAATTGTAGTATCGTGATGATAATGTTAATAAGTTTCACTTTAAAATTAAAGAAGTTATATGGTTAAAGAAATTTTGCAAATGTTGCATACAAAAACGATGAACAGCTCCCCCCACCCCCAGCATTTCTTAGAGCTTTTAGATGCTAATGTGCATTGTGAATCTCTTAAAATTCTACAATTCCCAACTTTAATTAACTATGAAGCCATATATTTTTTTCCCCCACAGAGCATCTCTTAGGACTAGGGTTCCTCCCACACACTTTCCTAAATGATATCTTGATAAAGATCTACCTATTAATCATAATTCATGTAAAATTCATACTGCTTAGGTTTTCAACTGCTTGTATTAAAAAATTTAAATACTAAATGTCAAATGTCAGAATAGTGAATGTTTAAAAAATTTCTTTCATGAACATGACAGTCTGATAACCAGGATTTTAGGAATAAAGTTTTCAACTGCACCAAAATTAGTCTTTTCATTTTGCAAGTGCTCATAATCGCCAGAGTATAATAATCAATTAATACCTTCCATCATTAATAATTATTCTTTTATTAATAAATGAGACAATTTATTTATAGCTATTTTATGTTAGCAGAAATATTACATGATAGTGCTTGAGATTATATACTGTCATGATTCTAGTTAGATTTCAACTGTTTCTTTTTTAAAGAAAAAAAATTATAAAAACAAAGAAGAGAGATGAGTACTATCTTTCCTCCAAAAAATTCATTCATTTCATATACAGTTGATTGAAAGAAAAACAGGCTGTTTAAAAGGGTCAAAAGTTACATATATAACTTGAAATTTAAACCTTAGGATCTGAAGTACTGTCTTCCCCTGGGGTTTGGAAGATAAATACACCTCGTGCATTGTACCACAGGGACACACTTTAATAAAAAGCTGACTCCCCTTTGCTTTCAGGGTGACTCCTAGTACTTGGACACAGCACAAGGCTCTCCAGCCTTGCACATGCCCCACTCTCCATCCCCACCAGGCGCCTGCATGCACTTCATCAATGTCTGCTCTCTCACTAATTAGGTGTTGATAGGTCCCTGCACACTTTACCATATTTTTTTATTTGCTTCTCTGCTTTTGTGTATATTGTTCTTATGGGCAGATTAACTCCAACTCAGTGTTTAAGATTCCACTTAGGCATCACCAGTTCTAGAAGAATTTTCTAACCCCCGAATCAAAAAATGGATTTAATGTCAATTAACTATATTCCCATTTTACACGATCGATTGCATTTAATATTTGCAGTGACCATGCTGTATTCTAGTAAACTGTTTGAATGCCTTTTTGTCCCTAGGCATATCAGCTTTTTTTAGGGCTAAATATTGTGGTGCAGTGCTTCATTTCTAGCATCCCTATACCATTTTGCTCTGTCTCTGGTTGTGCTTGATCCCACTGAGTATTAGAAAATAGTTCCATTTGGCAAAAAAACCTTAAAAATGTGTGAACCCTCTAAGTGTTCCACCTAGTACCTGAGAGTGTTTGATTTGCTAAGTCGGTATTCCTATGTGAATGCTCTGTATTGCATAACATTGAAAGATTGTCCTTTCAAACCCTAAACTTCTCATTCCCCAAGATATCAGCTCACCCACTGATTTTCTGAATTATTCTAATACCAACTGCATCTGACTCAGGCACTTGCTGGTAATGAACTTCTCAGACATGCTGAGCCCAGTAATATCCTTTGAATTCTTATGTTCTCTCAGAGCCCCCTTTCAGGGGAGAGCATCAGAGTGTTCATCAGCCCCCATGGTGCCCAAATTGATCTTTATTGACATGACCAAAATCATGCAGAGGGTACTGCATTAGACAATTAAAAAAACAGGCACTTGAAAGGAATATTGGTTTTAAATACATACTTAGTTTTCCTTCTGTTACTTTTTTCTTTAGCTTAAAACAATCATTCTTATGGCATCATCTTTTCATTCTCCACTGTTAATGGCACCAAAATATTATTTCTAGGGCCTCATTGAACAAGAAGTCTCATGAATGAAGATACTGGTGAAGGCTAGGGCGTACACTGGCATGGTTGCCATGTGTATCTATTTTAAATTATCTTTAGAAGTCTAACTATGGTCATGATGACCTCCTCTGATCAAAGAACCACTCCCATCCACCCAGTCCTCTCCCAGGTTTCTATCAGCAAATAAATGCCTATGTTTTTGCCCATGTGCCCCCTCAGAATTGTAGCCAAAGGCAAGTTCCCATTGAGTTCTGCACAATTCTGCTCACAGAGAATAAATCTCTTTTTTCCCCCCACTGCCCTGGTGTGAGTGGGAGGGTAAGGAATGGGCGGGGTGTGAGGATGAACGAATAAAAATATCCAGGGGGAAAAAACTGCAAGGCTTTCGTTGAGCCTGGCAGGTATATAGATTTGTATACTGCACATAAGGCAAACATTTCATTTTTAACCATTTTCATCATGTTTCTTTCCTGAACAGAAGGAGGGAAAAGAAAAAGAGTATGGCTTTGTACTAATTAGAAAAACAAAGATAAAAAAGGCCATATTAGAATTGGACATTTTAGGAGCACCATTTGTTTTTCCATTTGTTTTTCCTTTTCCTTCTTTTTTTTTTATCCAATAGAATTGGACATTTTAGGAGCACCATTTGTTTTTCCTTTTCCTTCTTTTTTTTTTTTTTTATCCCGCACTGATTGTCTTCTGCCTTCTTTCCCTACCTGTATCGGCACCTCATTTTATCAGCTTCTGTCACTGATTCTGACCTATCTCCTGAGTGTGGGACGTGGTAACCAAAAGTGTCAGCAGCTCTTCATCACTGGCAGAGCTGTGCTTGCACTTCATTTTCCCCCATTAAAAAGGGGGAAAACCCACAAAAACACCAAACACCTGTTTTGACTTATCTCCCTCCTTTTCTCCATTGGCAAATTAAACTGACAAGCTGGCTGAACAGTGGCAGAGGGGACTTCGTTTTTAGTCAAATCATTTTTGTCTTTTTTTGCCACTGGATTTTCTTGCTGTCATTTCCTCCATGTGGTTTTTGACAGCTGAGATTCTTTTTATTATACATTCTTTTTTTTGCATTTAATAGCTGAGATTTTTTTTCACTTCCCAGATTTAACAAGCTTAGAATGACTGTTTGACCCCTGTATTGAGCTATGTTTCCAAATTTACACATATCTACCCTAAATTTCATTCATTCTTTGAGAACATAAATGTCTATGATATGCCAGTGCTGCCAGGTATCAGGGCCAAAGATATGAATAACACATGGTTCCTATTATTGAATAGCTCAGCGTGTAGTGGCCAGTTAGATACAAAACAGGTGAATAAACTGCAGAGCTGTGGGGAGACAAACTGGGAATTTTGAATGGGTAACCCCTTAGGTTACATGTAATCTGTCATAGAATAGTTCCTGCCCTAATTGTTAGGTTATTACTTGTGTTTGTTGATGGTAGTAGGGTCTTTGAGAACTACTTTGTTCAAAGATTATTTTTCTCTCGAGATTGTACTTTTTATAAACAAACAAAAACTTTGCACTGAAAAGTTGAATGATTTTTTTTTAAAAAAAAGGGAAAAGTAAAGAGAAGTTGGGAAAACTATGCTAATTTTGTATTTAAATGAAAACAAAATTAGAATATTATATAAGAATCCATATGCTAACCTTCACAAAGACTGGGAGAACTTAAAGAGGAACAGTCCCTGAAATGTAGAGGCAAATGAATGGTTTGAGGAGTCTCCTGCAGTTTCTGTAGCTGACAAGAAAGAACCTCCTTATATTAAGCTCTGATTATTTCGGTTATGAAGGATAAAGAAAAAGATGCAGGAAAGAAATACTAGATTTGTTCATCATCTGCTACATAAAATTCTTTGGCAAAAATATCATTAATCCACTTTATAATTCTGTGAGGTTGCTATTATTAACACTATCACCCTTTCTTTCCCCTTTTCTTCCCACCCCTTTTTTTAGATGAGAAGTTGTTCAGATAGATTTCATGATTCTTAGCAGTGGTCTGTGCTAGGATCTGGTTTTAATGCAGATATTTTTGACTTTCATCTTTTCCCTAAAGTTTTTGTGAAGAAGTTTTCTGAAACATCATTGGAATAACCCAGGAGTGTGCATTTAACAGACACTATAAGCCATTGTAATGAAGATAATATAAAGTTGAAATACTGCTCTTACGAGGTTTGACTTATGTTTTGTATTACCATCACCTGTCCTCCTGGACAAGTTATATGAAGCACTGACTCAATCATGGGACTGCACAAAAAGAATAATATAGGTCAAGTCTCAACTTGTAGTGAGGTTACTATCTGATGTGGATATGGAGATTCAGAATAATAATGTTTAAAATTTATGAGCATTTACTGTGTGTCAGGCCCTATAGTAAGTGCTTAACACAGACTATCTCTTAATTCTTAAAACAGCCTAATGAGGTAGATATTTTTATTCCTATTTGCAGATGAGAAATTTGAGTTTGGTGTAGTGACATGACTTACAACTTACCCTGCGTCCTAGACTTATGAATGGGAAACTCCAAATATAGACTAGGGAAAATGTCATGATGCATACTGGTAGATTACAAACAGACCAAATACACGTATTTTATTAGAGTAAAAAGAAAAGTTTGTTTGTAGAAATAAAAACAGAGGCTTCATAGGAGAAGATGTCTAGATTGGGATCCTTGGAAGGAAATGTCAAACGCTTCTTTGATTGATCTATTTAGTAACTGTGGCTTTGGGTATATGATGTCAACTAAACTCAATGTTCTATTCTATAAAAATGTGAATGATAACCATTGACACCAATAAAAACCACCAATGAACTTGTATATCCATACCATCATTATTTCTTTATCTTTCCAAAGTAATGTTTGTCTTTTTAAATAAAATTATCCCCAAATATTAATTAAAGCAAAATGTAATATTGAGACATACAGATTTACTTTTTAAAAAATTCAAAGTTTTATCATATCTGTCCTAATTCTTCTTCATAGTTCAGAACCAGTCTCTCTCTCTCATTATATGCCTATTACCCAACCATAAGATGACTCACTTGACATGTTTCCTCTGAGAAACTTAGAAGAATTAAAAGTCAAGCTTTGGTCAAAATACTAATGTACTTAATGAAGAAATAGATATAATTATTAATATATGATAGAAAATGGCATTTATCCTCTGAGTATATTTTCTAGACTTATATTAGTTTTTTTTTAATGTTACACATTTAAAATGGGTAGCTTTGAATCAAAGAAAATGATAGCAAATGTTATTTTTTAACTAGTTCACTTTTTATACAGGAAGTTACAGTTTTGGTTCTCTACTCTTTTTATACTGGCTTCGATACTAGATTTTTATATGTATTTTTCCCAACTGGTAGCTGTAGGACAAGTGGTAACGTAGCGTGGTGGTGGCAGAAAAGGGTCTCAGCTGGTGGAGAGAAGTGACCTTCCTTCTTCAGAAGCACCCAGGCTTCCCCTTCTGCCAACAGTGAGTGTGTCCCAGACAATCAGTCAAGCCCTAACCAGTTTGGCTCAGTGGATAGAGCGTCGGGCTGCGGATTGAAGGGTCCCAGGTTCGATTCCGGTCAAGGGCATGTCCGTTGGTTGTGGGCACATCCCCAGTAGGGGTTGTGCAGGAGGCAGCTGATTGATGTTTCTAACTCTCTCTATCCCTCTCCCTTCCTCTCTGTAAAAAAAGTAATAATATATATTTTAAAAAAAGAAAATCAGTCAGTATTACATATGTCCCCTTTTTACCTCCATTGACCCCTTCAACAATAAAGATTTAAAATGATTTAAAAAAAGACAGAGAGCCCTAGCCGGTTTGGCTCAGTAGATAAAGCATTGGCCTGCAGACTGAAGGGTCTGGGGTTCGAGTCCAGTCAAGGGCACATGCCTGGGTTGAGGGCTTGATCCCCAGTAGGGGACATGCAGGAGGCAGCAGAGCAATGATTCTCTCTTATCATTGGTGTTTCTCCCTTTCTTTCCCTCTCCTTGCCTCTCTAAAATCAATTATATATATATATTTACACACACTAGAGGCCTGATGCATGAAATTGGATCAGTTGACCTGTAAAAAAAATAAGAAAATTGGTCAGGTTAGATAGGAAAGAAGAAAAATTCTTCTCTTTCCTTATCAATTTTTTTTTATTCCTTTGACTTAGAAAGAGAAAAAAAAGTTTTAAAAGAATTTAATGCCTAAATTCACTGGGATGCTAATTTTAAAAAATAAAACTTTAGACTGGTAGGAATGTATGAGCAGTTATGAAAGAAATTGTCACTCTCATAAATGAGCCCAAAGACATTTATGATGCAAGTGCATCTAGGGGAAACCCAAATAGTTAAGTGATATCCTGTCCTTTGTTTTTTCATTGCCCTAGTGTTAATATTTACTTCTTTCTCATGAATGGAAGCAAGTATTTATTTTTAGATGGAGAATTTTAACCTTTGGAAGGAAAATACTTAGACCTCACTAACAGCAAAAAGATATGTAGAGAAACACAGGTGTATTAAGACATACAAAAACAAACAAAAATTTACACCATTAACTTTGACCTTGATCTCTCCCTATACACTCTCATCAAAAAGTGGTTAACAATGTACTTATTCCCACTGTGCTCAGTAAGGGAGGTAAGGATGCAGCAGAGACTATTGACACTGGGTCAGAGGTACTTGTTAAAGGCAATCTAGCCTTTTCTTTGCCAGCCATTTTATTTTTACATAGTTTTTACTACAGTAAATCATGACAGTACTTTAGAAATGTCCATATACAGTTTATTTACATGAGCCATTTTCATATAATAAGGGATAGATGAATGGATAGGGATATATCTATCTATCTATATATATATATATATATATATATATACACACACACACACACACACACACACACAAACACACAGGGTAGGGCAAAAATATGTGTGAAATTGTGAGTATACCAAACACAGGGTAGGGAAAAAATATGTGTGAAATTGTGAGTATACCAAACACAGAGTTTATTCTTGTATTATTATTTGTTAATTATTGTATTATTTTCCATATGAACAAATATATATTTCTCTTTATAAATTATAATTATTAAAAATGTGGTGAAGTATCAAAACTTATTATATATAGATCACCAACTTACACCATACATAAAAATAAACTTAAGATGGATAAAGGACTTAAACATAAGATGGGAAACCATCATAATACTAGAGGAATCAGCAGGCAGCAAAATCTCAGACATATGCCAAAGCAATTTCTTCACCGATACAGCTCCTAGGGCAATGAAAACTAAAGAAAAAATAAACAAATGGGACTACATCAAAATAAAAAGCTTTTGCACAGCAAAAAAAAAAAACAACCCATCAACAAAACAACAAGAAAGTCCACTGCATGGGAGAACATATTTACCAATGTTATCACCGATAAGGGTTTAATCTGCAACATTTACAGAGAACTCATACACCTTAACAAAAGGAAGATAAACAACCCAATCAAAAAATGGACAACGGACATAAATAGATATTTTTTCGAAATAAGACATAAGGAAGTCCAAGAGACATATGAAAACATGCTCAGTCACTAATCATCTGAGAGATGCAAATCAAAATGACAATGTGGTACCACCTCACATCTGTCAGAATGGCTATCATCAACAAATCAACAAACGGCAAGTGCTGGAGAGGATGCAGAGAAAAAGGAACCCTCGTGCACTGCTGGTGGAAATGCAGACTGGTGCAGCCACTGTGGAGAACAGTATGGAGTTTCCTCAAAAAACTAAAAATGGTTCTCCCATTTGGCCTAGTGACCCCACTTCTAGGAATATATTCTAAGAAACTAGAAACACCAATCAGAAAGGATATATACACCCCTATGTTCATAGCAGCACAATTTACCATAGCTAAGATCTGGAAACAGCCTAAGTGCCCATCAGCAGATGAGTGGATTAAAACCTGTGGTACATCTACACAATGGAATACTCTGCCACTATAAAAAGGAAGGAACTCCTACAATTTGCAACAGCATGGGTGGACCTGTAGAGCATTATGCTAAGTGAAATAAGCCAGTCAGAGAAAGATAAATATAACATGATCTCATTCATTTGTGGAATATAAACTAATGAACAGAAACAGATCCAGAAACAGAGAAGCATCGATCAGACCATTGAACCTCAGAGGGAAGGTAGGGGAAGGTGGGGGGAAGGGGGAGAGATCAACCAAAGGACTTGTATGCATGCATATAAGCCTAACCAATGGACA
>NW_005363836.1:2106607-2108278 GCF_000412655.1 Myotis brandtii | reverse complement strand
ACAGACAACAGGGGGGTGAGGGCATGAGTGGGGGTGAGGGTGGGGGTGGGGAGGCAATGGGGCGATAAGAAAACGTATGTAATACCTTAATCAATAAAGAAAAAAATAATATCTACTAATTAAAGACAATGAAACAAGTTAAAAACTAAGCATTCACATTTTATAATTAAACAAATCTAGATGCGTATTTATTTGAAATTTATAAAAGATTTACCTCCCCATTAGTTGGTTGCTAGTATTATTCCTTTTAGTGGGACTTTTTTGAAACACTTTTCTTCTGACTTAATTGTCATGTTCTCCCTTATCACATTATACAGTTAGGTACTTGGCTAATTACTAGGGTGCTTAATGTCAAAATGCGTAATGTACCTTAATGGATTCCTTTCTTCCCTTCCTAACACTCTTGGCAGCATTACACTGTGTACTGACCAGGAGAGAATGTGAGTACAGCAGTTGGTTTGGTGGCACTGATACTTACAGAGGAAAATAATAATTCTGATAGAACATATATTACATTTTGTGGTGGAGAATTATGATTATAGGCATTTAAAATGCATGGAATGTTTCTGCTGTACCTATGTGGTCTTAAAGGCCTTTATTACACAAAGCTTATTTACTCTCAGAACTCTAAATTTACCATGTCATTTTAACACATTCTTGGGGGCTGACAGAACTGGAGATACTTTCATAGGCTAATGTAAGTGGACACACAGAAGTGCCAAAGTGCATTAGGAAAATGAAAATCTATTCTGCTTCACGGTTGAATTTACCCTTCTCCAGAGACTGACTTTATTTGCATATTTTGTTTCCAATATATGTGAGTTACACTGAGGAAGGCTTGAACTTGAATAAATGCTACAATTAAATGACAGACATAGTGGTCGCAAGCTCGGTAGCCTATCATAAATTTTTATTTGCATAGAAATTTAAGCCTGTTTACTTATTGGTAAAAAAGATATTTGTCCTGTAAAAATGAGTAAAATTTTATTGGAAAAGGTTAACCACTGAAAGATATATTTCATAATTACTATTTGTATTACTAATATGTGAGGAGAGATAAAGGATGAATTGAATCAAAATATAGGTGATTATATAATTGTTTTTCGTAAGTGATTCTTTTCTGATCATTTCATGATTGTCTACTGCCAAATATTTCAAAATATCAAAGTCACTACAGACATTATACAGATGATCAACTTACTACTTGAATCAAAGAAATATGGAAGCTGGATTTATTTAAAAAAAAACTACTATGACCATGTATTAATTATAACTCAACTAAAACTATTTAAAGTAATTTGGATCCAGGTTTTTAAAATTACTTGTTATAAATTTCAAAGAAATACACATCTAGCTGTGTTTAATTATAAAATGTAAATGCTTAGTTTTTAAAAAAAAATAAGTTTTGATACTTTATCATATTTTTAATAATTAAAATTTATAAGGAGAAATATATATTTGTTTATATGGAAAATAATACAATAATTAACAAATAATAATACAAGAATAAACTCTATGTTTGGTATACTCATAATTTTACACCTATTTTTGCTTACCCTGAATCCTATATAATAAAAAGGTAATATGCAAATTGTCCTATTGACCAGGAGTTTGACCAAAGTTTGACCAGGGGGCGGGACCAGCACACCAACCTCCTGCGGTCTCTCCCTC
>NW_005363836.1:2052530-2106194 GCF_000412655.1 Myotis brandtii | reverse complement strand
TTTAATATATTTTATTGATTTTTTACAGAGAGGAAGGGGGAGAGATAGAGAGGTAGAAACATCGATGGGAGAGAAACATCGATCAGCTGCCTCCTGCACATCTCCTACTGGGGATGTGCCCGCAACCAAGGTACATGCCCTTGACCGGAATCGAACCTTTCAGTCCACAGGCCGATGCTCTATCCACTGAGCCAAACCGGTTTCAGCAGGGGAAGTATATTTACCCATTTCACTATGAATAGAATGTTTGTGTTTCACCCAAATACTGATGTTGAAACTCGAAACCCCTAATGTGATAGTATTTGGAACTGGAACTTTGGAAGATAATTAGGTGATGAAAGTGGAGCCCTTTTGATGGGATTAGTGCATTTACAAGAAGAGACATGAGGGAGCTTTCTTTCTCTCCAAGTGAGAACACAGCAAGTCAGCTGTCTGCAAACCAGCCAGAGAGCTCTCCCTGGAACCTGGTTGTGCTGGCACCCTGATCTGACTTTCTAACCTCAAGAACCGTGAGAAATAAATTTCTGTTGCTGAAGGAACTAACATACCTATTTTACTTAAAGTTCTTTCCTCTTCAACTAACCAGGCACGCTGATTACACAACATAAAAGAAATGGCAGGAAAGCTTACCTTTATGTTTCCACCCATTAATCTCTCAATCACTTACTAGTATCTATCCATTCACTCCCCCTTACTACATGTAAATGCCTCATGTAAATAAACTGTAAATCTCTGGTACTAGGTTGACTATACGAAGCTATAACACAAATAAATTATATGCTTTATAAGAATTCTGAATTGGAATAAAACATTTTAGCTTTGTTCATTCTGATCTCCCAGGTTTTACTTGAATAGCTTCTACAAAACTAAAAATGCAGTGTATATTCCTTTAACTTGATGTTTCCATGTGAGATTTTATATCATTCATTGTACCATGCTTATTTATATAAGCCCACACAATAAGGAAAGTCTATCAGTATAATCAAGTCCAATTAATATGGCCTTAAAACAAAATTTGATCTTATCTTCCAATAACGTCATGGCCTTTTTCATGACCTTTTTCTTTTCCAAGTTATCTATTTTCTACATGCTTGGAATATCAGACTATTAGCTTTTTATTTTTTTAAGGTCTTTACTTTTGCAGTGCCTTTCTTCGCCTCTTTCTTGTGTTTTCCTTTTCCACCAATATTTCCTCCTTGCTTATTTAACTTTCTAATTGAATTCGGCCAAGCCCCTTTTAGAGTGGCATGGCCTGTTTGCTGACAGGCTGCATTTTTGCTGTGCTGCTTCAGCTTGAGTTGAGGTACAGAAATGTTGGTATTTCCAAAGCATCCTGTGAAAGTCAGTTTCCACCAGGCAGAGTAGAACAGCAGCTGGGTGGTAAAGCCTACCCTGCAGGCCCAACTTTTCAGGTAGAGTTTGAAAGCATCAATGCTGAAAGGAAACCTTAGGCATTTGAATAAGCATCATAAGTATTCCTGAATCTGAGGTGTCAAGGAAGCAAATACCTGAACACAGAATTGGATTTCTTTCTAGCTTTTCTCTAAATCTCTGTTTTTCAGCTGTAATTTGCTAACCTTGAAAGAGTCCGTCTGAATGCTGCCTAATTTTAAATGCTACTTTTAAGCCATTTTACAGGTTAATAACATGTGTAACCCCCTCCAAATGTTTTTATTCATGGGCTATTAAAATTGTAACCCATTAGCAGAAATTATTTTTAGTAAGCTTAGGAACAAGGAGCATTTTACATTTTATGTGTTCTTTGCATTGATTTAAGGAAACCATGAAAGATCTGTGGTCAACTCTCTGGTGCAATTTGTAAAGAATAATTAATGAATTGCTGAATTGCATTTTTGAAAGTTAGTATTGATTTACATTTAAAAGTAGACAATCCATATGACATTATTGATTAGCAATATGAATGCTAAGTTTGAAAATATCATTTCCTCATGTTATATGGCTTCATTATTCCAACACTCTTCCACCCACTCTTTTAAACTTCTGTTGAACATTTACTCTTGAAGCATTACATGCTCTCTTTTATTGTTCTCTAATCAGCATATCTATCACGTCATTGGAGCATAGGCTCCTTCCTGAGGCTGTAGATTCTATCACATTGTTACATGTTCCTGTTTATTAGTTGACATTAGAGTCATCATTTTATTTGCCTAAGTAGCACTGTGAGTTGCGTTTTACCCATTCTCTCTGGGATGTGTGTGTGTGTGTGTGTGTGTTTGGGGGCTTGGGGGTTTGGGGAAGGTTAAGGAATTCAATGGAGGGAACTAAAGACAATAGTATCACCTTGCTATACTTAAAATTTTTATTTTGTGATTTTATAAAAAAATTTAAAAATTTTTATTTTGTGATTTTATATGAAACTTTATTAAAATAATAATAATAAAATGCACCCCTATGTTTATAGCAACATTATTTACAATAGCTATGATCTGGAAACAGCCCAAGTGCCCATCAGTAGATGAACGGATTAAAAAACTATGGTACATTTAGACAATGGAATACTATCCTATATAATAAAGAACTAATATGCTAATTCAGGGGTCCTCAAACTATGGCCCGTGGGCCACATGCAAATACAAATATTGTATTTGTTCCCGTTTTGTTTTTTTACTTCAAAATAAGATATGTGCAGTGTGCATAGGAATTTGTTCATAGTGTTTTTTAAACTACAGTCCGGCCCTCAATGGTCTGAGGGACAGTGAACTGGCCCCCTGTTTAAAAAGTTTGAGGACCCCTGCTCTATGGCATCCGGGACACCCTTCAGGGCAAACCAGCCGGCCCCCACCTGTGCACCAGGCCTCTATCCTATATAGTAAAAGGGTAATATGCAAACTGACCCTAACAGCAGAAAGACTGGGAATGACTGGTCACTATGACACACACTGACCACCAGGGGGCAGACGCTCAATGCAGGAGCTGCCCTCTGGTGGTCAGTGCGTTCCCACATGGGGGAGCTCTACTCAGCCACAAGCCAGTACAGAGGTGGTGGTGGGAGCCTCAGACAAGTATCACATGATCTCACTTATATATAGAATCTAATGAACAAAATACACTGATGAGCAAAACAGATCCAGAAACATAGAAACATGTAACATACTGATGTATTTCAGAGGGAAGGGGTAGGGGAGTGTGGGAAGAGATTAACCAGAGCTTCTATACATACATATATCATAGACCAGTGACAAACAATAGTGTGGGGAAGGCCTGGGGAAGTGCAGGAGCTGGGTGAAAGGGGTCAATGGGAAAAAAGGGGACATCTGTAATACTATCAACAATAAAAAATATATAGAAAAAATAAAACAAAATAAAAGTTACCCCATTACTGTTTCCCCTATTGCATCAAAGCACAATTTAAAGGTAGAAAAGAAGTGAATATAACTCTAGGTTTAATTTAATTTTTCCCTAAAGAATTTCAACAATTTTTTGTATGACCAAGAACTGATTATATTAAACTTTGAGAAGCAGTGTGGAAAAGATAAAATAACAAAAAACAGCAGTCTAGAATTTTATTAATACACCAGTTTAAAAAAAAAGAAAAAATTGATTTTAAAAAACCTGCAAATCCATTGCAACCCCCAGGAAAACTCTTCAATAAATTATCAAGTCAATTTTGGGGGAAACACTAAAAGAAAAAAGTATATATGTTCATAGTCTATGTAACACAAGAGCACAGTTTCCTTCAAATGAGACTTTAAGTTACTGAAGAGTATATTCCTTTTAGGGTAGTCTCTATGGAGATGAAATCCTGCTATGCTTTATTGGCAATTGCTTTTCCATTCTCTTCAACCCTGTGAAGTTCTGACCCTCCACTGGGCTAGCATTTGAGCTGCTATCCATAGAATTGCATGCAATATTAAAAATGCCCTTCTTAACATCAAAGGACTTGACTAATACCTAATTGTCTATCATTCATTTTGTTTCTTTCTGCTTTTCTTGGTTGGTGTCTGATCTTAATGGTTATATGTTAGTATTCAGCATTTTTTTTCTTTGTGGTTAGTCCAGAGCATTCACTTGCTGTGATCTTGTGATTATAGATCAAATTCGATGCTTAAATGAGTGCTTCTCAACATTAATGCGCATCACCCAGTGAACATGCTAAACTGCAGATTCAGATTCAAGTTCTGAATCAAGATTCTAGTAGAAAGCCCAAGATCCTGCATTTTTAATAAGTCTCAGATAATGCAGATTTTGAGTAGCTAGACCCTTAAAGATAGGAAATAAATGAAGTAGATATTACAATAAAATAAACAATTGGTGCTGCAGAGCACCCTCACCTTGGGGTAGCTTGGTAAATTGCTCATTGGTTCATCAGGATATAAGGATATAACAATATAGAAAAAAAATAATAAGCTACTTTTGAGAATGTGAAATGATGAAAATGAATGCATTCATTTTCTCATTGACTAAAACAAAAAGTAAAAAAAAAGAATGTATTATTAAATTCACAAAACTAAATATATTTCAAACAAATTTAAATAAACTTATAGAGAATAACATTTACACTTATGAAGTTATGACAATTTAAACTGCACCAAGATGGTTTTTTTTAAATTTTCCTCCAATTCTATTTTTTTATCTATAAAATGGAGACAGTATTATTGTTAGTATAAAAATGATTATGAGTAATATGCTTAACATGTAATAAGTGTTCAATAAATAGTATTCCCTTCAATATTTTTATTTATTGATTAAGGTATTACATATGTGTCCTTATCCCCCCATTGCCTTCCACTCTTCTGCTCGTGCCCTCACCCCCCTAGTGTCTGTGTCCCTTGGTTAGGCTTATATGCATGCATATAAGTCCTTTGGTTGATCTCTCCCCTTATCCCCACCCTCCCCTACCTTCCCTATGAGATTCGATGGTCTGATTGATGCTTCTCTGTTTCTGGATCTGTTTCTGTTCATCATTTTATGTTGTTCATTATATTCCACAAATGAGTGAGATCATGTGACTAATTTCACTTAGCATAATGCTCTCCAGGTCCATTCATGCTGTTGCAAATGGTAAGAACTCCTTCTTTTTTATAGCGGCATAGTATACCATTGTGTAGATGTACCAAAGGTTTTAATCCATTCATCTACTGATGGGCACTTAGGATGTTTCTAAATCTTAGCTATGGTAAATTGTGCTGCTATGAACATAGGGGTGCATATATCCTTTCTGATTGGTGTTTCTAGTTTCTTGGAATATATTCCTAGAAGTGGGATCACTAGGTCAAATGGAAGAACCATTTTTAGTTTTTTGAGGAAATTCCATACTGTTCTCCACATTATACCCATAATTATTACCTTTGTCCAAAGTTCAAAATTAAGAAGGAAGAAAAGGAATCTTATAAGAAAGGTTATATATGATGACATTGCTATCACAGTTATCACTATGATATTCCAGTTTTCAGAACAACTTGGAGATTTAAAAATGTAGGCTTTGAGGTCAGATTTGAGTGTACACCAGGAACTTTGATTACATTGTTTAGCCTTAATGTGCCTTGGTTTAAGGCTCTGGCAGGGAGCTTGCCAAATGTAATCTGAAATTGGCCTCTTACCAGGAGGATAAAACAAACAAAAAATTCAGACAGCTCCACATTGCTAGGGGGCAGGTTCAATAAGCAAGGAAACTTAAAAGATTTGTATTAGGTGGTCACAGGTAGTTTTCCACATTCACCTGTCAGAATCTTAAAAGTTTATAGAAACGACTGGGTTCAGTTATGTACACAGCAGACTTAACTGGGTTCAGTCACATACCCAGTCTGAATAGTCTCATCACCACATGACTATCTGGAGGCTGTGTCCTTGGAGTGGCTTCTGGGGAAAGCAAGTGAAATGCATGTTCCAAGGACAGGGGAGGGGGTGAGAAGCTCTCAATTGCCTGGGTCCAGTTCTCAGGTCGCTGGTGGTTATGTCTTCTGATGACTTCCCTCAAGGTGTTATTATAAGAACGAAACAAAATAATGGCTATTTAGCTCACAGTACAGTGACCAACACAAAATACAGACTCGATTATAGACTCTGCTTTTGAGACAAAACAGGGCCACTAGAACAAGAAAAAATGAAGGCAGATTAATTAATGACAAAGTAAGCAAAATATTACATCTAACAAGGGTTAGGTATTGACTGATGCCTTCAGAGCTCAAAAAGTGCCATGCCCTGGTCGGGTGGCTCAGTTGGTTGAGTGCCCTATGTATACCAGAAGGTTGTGGCTTTGATTTTAGGTCAGGGCACATACCTAGGTGTGGGGGTTCAACCACAGGTCGGGGTGCCTACAGGACGCAACCACTGGATCTCTCTCTCAAATTAATAAACATGTCCTCAGGTGAGAAAAAAAAAGTGTTATTAACAGTCTATAAACTAAGTGAAAGGTGTGTATTTTCAGTGATTAAAGGTATGGAAAGCCAAGGCTCAGACATCAAGGGGAAGGGGGCAAGTTGCCTTGTCCAAAATGCAAATATAGCAAATCTTAGGAATGAGAAAGAGTGTATCTTAAAAGTTTTCAGAAAACAGAATCAACAAACCAAAGTAAAAATAGATAATTGTAAATAGATGAGGTGCTTTAATTCTGAAGCCAAGACCCATCTGTCATAGTCGTTGCTTATAATGTTATATTTAACTTTTCTCAAAATCTTCTTTATATGACATCTTCCCAGACAGGGGGGGGGAAAAGGGAGAAAAAACAGTAATGCTTCAATTACCTTGAAAAATAATCTCAAAACTATTGTAGGAATTAATAGTGGACATTATTAAACACTGTTCGTGTACTGGTAGGGTCCTTCGGCATGGCCTGCCGGGATCTGGGGAGGAGCCACCCCCGCTTATCCTGCCCTGCTCATGCGGGTCAGCTGAGCGGTGCTCCCACTGTGGGAGCATGCTGACCGCCTGGGGGGAAGCTCCTGCATTAAGCACCTGCCCCCTGGTGGTCATTGCATGTCATAGTGACCAGTAGACCGGTTGAATGGTCAACTGGTTGCTTAGGCTTTTATATATAGACTAAAGGCCCAATGCATGAAATTCATGCAAAGGGCTTGGCCCTCACAGCCCCTCGCAGCCTTGGCCAGCCCTCACAGCCCAGGCTTTGTCTGAAAGGTTGTCCAGATAGTCGTTCTGCTGTTTGGTCTAATTAGCATATTAGCTCTTTATTATATAGGATGAGCAAATGGGCAGGCTATGAAATTCTATTCAAAGTTGAAGTCTTTTAAAATAGAGAAGGTATTTTGCTAAGTAATGATGGCCCCATCAAAGCCTGGAGTGGGCATTGTTATATTCCTTTTCACTCCTATAATTTTGTAATGTCAAATACTTGGGACTCAGAAAGTACATTTTAGAAATTGATAT
Organism: Myotis brandtii; assembly: GCF_000412655.1. NCBI lineage: Eukaryota > Metazoa > Chordata > Mammalia > Chiroptera > Vespertilionidae > Myotis > Myotis brandtii. Next base: position 2,098,850 of record NW_005363836.1, on the reverse strand, counting down.
CTGTCCATGAGGCATTGCTGAAAACCATTATAAAGACTGGAGTTTGTGTCTTACATAGATGATAAAACAAAAGGTAACTCATTCGATTACATATTCACACCTTTAAGAAAACTATATTGATAATTTAATATGTACCAGACGCTGTGCTAAGATACATGTCTCACAGAGCTTATGACCTAATAGAAGAGAAAGTTTTGTATGTGAATTATTATACTCCCAAGTATGTGTGTTATATAAATTTCTACACTCTTTGATTATAATATGTATATAACCTTTATGTGTATATTTATACATTATTTTATATGTATACTTATATTCTAAAGACATATTATGCAATATATTTAAAATATGTACTTATATATACATATACAAGTATATGGGGGTGTAGCATATGAACATGTTGTGGAGGATATGATCTTTTAAGTGGTATGTTTTGGTATGAGTAAGAATCTGTATAGAAAAATAAGGAGTGGGTCCAGGAAGGGCATTGTAAGGAGAACAAAAAAAAAAAAACAAAACAAAATAAAAGTATATAAAATGACTTTTATTTGGCCTTAGTGTACGTGTGTGAGAAAAGCAATGGCATTATAAGGTGGAATGATAAATTAGACTTCTATTGTGGAAGGTATTGAATTCTCTTCCAGCGATTTTGAATTTTATTTTCTGAGCAGTAGAAAGCTAAGTAAATGTTCTAAGCAGTAGAGAGTCATGATCAGGCTGTGTCTTAGAAAGATAAATATGATAACAATGGGGAAAGGGCAGAGTGTAGCATCAAGTTGCTTCAATAGTCCAGGTTAGAGATGATAAGCACCTTTACTCAGGTATTAGTGATAGGAATGGGAAACTGAGAACTCAGTCATGGAAGATCTCATGTGTTTTCATAGAGAACTCTTCCATTTAAAAAAAAAACTGACCTTTGTTAATCACAAGAATTCACAAAGTTTTGGAGGAAACCACACAGTTACTCGAATAGTTCTAGCTTCTTTTACTCATTAATATTATAGTGACAGTATAAAATGGGGGCTTTACTTAAATGACAAAGTCAGAAGACATTGCAAAAAAAATAATTCCAGGGTAGTCTTTGAAATTGGATTTTTATGAACTGGCTTATTTTACAGGCATATCATGAGATTATTTTCTACGAAACAGCCTCCTGCCTAGAATATCTGGAGTAAGATGAAATTAATGAATAAAAATACACACCAATTATTGAATTGTATGCAAAGAATCATTGAAAACATTGAATATGCATTAATTTGTTTAATCTTCAAAAAACATGATACCTTCTGTATATATGGAAAATACTGAGAAAAACTAACACCTTAAAATGGTCAAAGGCACCACTTTAAATAGTATCTCCATTAAAAGACAAAAGAAGATGTTGAGGATAGGGGAGCCAGTTATGAAAAGCTTTGGGGAACTTAGGGGGAGCACAGTAAACTAGCATAAGGTTAATATACAGATTTATGTTCATGCCTTCTTCATTTATAATTTTCTAAAAAAATTAGTATTTTTCTATACCTTTTACATAGAAGGAGAAACCCTTACTAATTTACCTTATAAATGTCAATGTTCCTTATAAAAGGGTAACATCTGGGTTTTTAGAGCTTTACCCATGTCTATTTCTTGAAAATAATCATCAAAATATAATTCTTGTACCAAAGAGGTATATTTTGGGGGAACAAACTTTGTCCCCCTTCAGAAGCAAATAATTTTATGGGTAAAATGAGAATATCAGTTTAACCATCTCAAATTTTAGATACTGGCAGTTTATTCCACAGGTAGTTTGAGTTATAAAACTGAACCTGAGAACAGAAATGAGGACTGGATATTTAGTTTGAAGTAACATTAAATAGAGGTGGCATTAATGAACTGTAAACATATTGTCTAACAACTGATTTTAAAAAAGAAATGGAGTATATTTTTCTTTGATGGATTATAGTAAGTAGGTAAAGAGAGCAAAGAGGAGGAATTTTTGAACATACTATATTATAGAAATAAAAGAAGGAGCATGTTTCAAAGAGGATTAAGGAAAACAAAACCTGGGAATAAGTAAATTCAAAGTTCATTAGTAAGGTTAGAGGCACTTTACTTAGAATGTAAGGGTCAAAGGTCAACATTTAGAGGTGCTATGACAATGAAAATGAGCTTTGAAAGCAAAACACATCTTATTTATTTTTACATCTTCTGATCCTTCCATAGTAACTGGAATGTTGGAGGCGAAACAGCGACCTCGGTACTTGGTACTTGAGTTCTGCCTAAGAAAGAATTCAGAGCCAAGACTCAAATACAAGCAAAAGTCTGTTTAGAAAGTCACAGAGATAGCTTGGCCAGTGTGTCTTTGTAGTTGAGCATGGACTTATGAACCAAGAGGTCACAGTTGGATTCCTGATCGGGGTATATGCAAGTTGCCTACTCAGTCCCTAGTGGTGGGTGTGTGGGAGGTGGCCATTCAATGATGCTCTCTCATCGTTGATGTTTCTATCTCTCTCCTTCTTCCTTCCTCTCTGAAATCAATAATATATATGTGAATAATATATATTCACAGAGTTAGAATTGAACCATAGAAGAAATGGGCTCAAGAAACCAGTTATAGAGACAAAAGAAGGGCTCTTGGAGCTTAGCAGAAAGAGGCAAGGAAAACATACCTGTGGGAAGGGACTGGGAGAAAGGTATAGGCCTGCTTGAGAGTTGAGCTGGGTCCTTCATCTTAAGGGCTTTTAAGAATAAGGTTTTTAAGGGTGGTTCCAGAGGAGGATCTCAATATCATATTCATGAGCTTGCCAGGTGTGTGCTTTCAGGGTCATGGTCTCCACTGATTGGTCCATGCCAGGACAGGAGGTGATTAGTTATAGCATCTGGTCCTGAGTCAACCATGATATCACCCCTCTGGCCTTGCTGCTGTTCTGAGCCTGGACCTGAAACACAATGGAAGCTTAGATGTTATCTCTAGGGCTTAATGCTAAGGCAATGTTATGCAAGGGCTTGTATGGGATTCTATGAGGCTGTTCTCCAGTTCCTTGTTCCTCCTCTAACAGGGCTCAAAACTACATGATTAGCTATATGCCAAGGGGGAAAAGTCCAGGGAGGGTCTGAACCACAGGACCAGTGATAGGGAAGGTCAGGGAGTTTAAATCACATGACCGACCGGCATATATGCCAGGGGAGGAAAGGTCACCCTGGGGGCAAGGTCCTTGTTTTCCCAGTTTTACACATTGCTTTTTGCCTTGATGACCTTCTGTACCTGACTCAATGTTTTTGTTCTATTCGTGTATGTCTAACTGCCTAATACAAAACTAGACAGGAATAAAATATATACATCATTTCTTAGAGGCAAGGATTGATTGAAGCAGTTAAGAAGGAATGACATCAAGATCATATGTTCAAAGCATAGCCTTAGAAGTGAGGATAGTTGTTCTGAAAGGAAAGTTGAATGAAAAATCAGAAATATTTTTGAGATGGTTAGAAAGATTGTCAGAGTATCCACTTTAATGATGTTGATTGTTCCACACTGTAGAAAGAGAAGTCATCTATTTAAAATGATGGAATTGATTGGATCCTTGGGGGTTTTAGAAAAGGGTTGAAACATGTCTATGAGAAAATTATAGATAAGAACGAATGAATAAGCAGAAGAAATAGCGAGCTTCCACTTGTAGTAGGATAGCATGGTTCTAAATTGTCTCAATGAAAATAATTTTGTTTGGCTGCAAGTGGGTGAATATATACAGTTGACCCTTGAACAGCTCAGGAGTTATGCTCCCCCACCCCCAGCAAAAATCTGTCTTGTCAAACTAACTCAAAAAGAGTCTGGTGGTTAAAGGTTAAACATGTATTCAAAGGTCCTTAGGTTTGCAACTGGAAACACAACTAAGCAATACCCAGAGTGTTCCAAAGAATGAAAAGTTAAGAGTTCTTATAGTAAAAGCCACATTCTGGAAAGAATCAGGCCTGTATTCCTAGCCTCTGATTGGTCCCATATGTAATTCTCTTGATGACTCATGGGCTCTATAATGGATGTCCGGTGGTCTGGATATTTTTAACTTTTTTTTTTTTTAGTCCTTCAAGGGGTAATCAGAGGGTTATCTGGAGGTTTGATGTCCATTCAGACATTGACGCAGGACTGGAATGTTCAAAAGTTTAAGTTGCTAAACTAGTTTAAAAAAGAATAGAATAGTTTCCTCAAAAGAATCTACTTGATTTTAATAATTTAGCAGCTTGACTATCGTGACTCCATTTTATTTCTTCTCTCTGTTTCTCAGCATGTAAATTTAGACTCCCTGAAAACTTAGTTGTTCCTCACTATTCATGGAGGATTGAGTCTGGAAATGCATGTCCATACCTAAATTATTGAAGGCTTAAGTCCTCTATATAAAATGGCATCGCCTGGTGAGGGCAGATGCCTGAGTTTTGGGCTGGAACCTCAGTAGGAGGTGTGCAGGAGGCAGTGATCAATGTTTGTCTTTCATATCCATGTTTGTTTGTTTTTTCTCTCTCTCCCTCTACCTTCCTTTATAACAGGTAGTCAATTGGGCCAGATTGGACATGCTCAGATAGAAAAGAAGAACTCCTTAGAAATGGTTGGATTTGGAAAATGCTCTAAGTGACCACGGGTAGCTCTCAGACAGTAACTCTGGTTAAGATCAGGGCATTGGCATCAAGAGATTAAATCTCAAATCTGCACTTGGTAACTGCATGACATGGAGGAGATTCTTTAGTCTGTTATCTCATTTAGTGTATCTGTACAATGGATATAATAATAATGCCTGCTTTATAGGGTAGCTTATGAAGGTTAAGCCAGGTGGTGCATTTAGCACATTTTATGGCAGAGAGTACTTATGTGGCTATTATCATGATTGTATTAATGTTGTTATTATTTCTTAAATGTTCTTCAACTTTCACTATCTCACTAAAAATAATGACAATGCTTATCTTAATAAAACAACTCTTTTTAATGTAATGTTTGGCTTTTTGGAGATTTGAGTCTTACAGTTAACATTATTTTTATAAGTAAATTTGGTTAGGTAAATAGATGAGGCATTATTTTCCCAAGTTTAGCCATGTGTAAAGAGTGAGGCACAGAGAAGTTAACTGGCTTGCCTACATTGTCAGTCAGTGGGCAACTTTAGCCAGAAATTAACTCTGTTAACTCTCTTTGTTCTCTGGCCATTACACCATTCTCACTTGCTTCAAAGAATTACCTTTCTGCCTGAAAACTTCTTTTAGTCATTCTAAGGGAGTCGTTAGGGGATACATAATATTATAATAATGTGGAGCTTGACTCAGGGCAATGACTAGGGGATGGAAGCTAAAAATCCTCAGTTGAGAAGAGTGTGAACTGCCAGAATTAGCCGCACCAAATTTGTCCATAAAGTAACCTGCTGAACAGTTTTTCTTCATAGAATAAATCATGTGCTGCATAAAAACCTGCCTCAGGAAATCTCTGGCAGAGCAAGCTGGACCTTCATACGTTGCTTTCAAGTCTGCAGTTGGTGTTTTTTGTTCATTTGGTGTTCCTTATGATAGTGACAAGGAAACCCCAGCTACACTTCGGGAGTCATCCTTATTTTCTATGGAAGATACACTCTAGGTTAATTTCTTTAAAGTGATGTAAACTTTACTTTGGTCATAGTTACTACTTAAAAACAAACAAAAACTAATTTTCCTAGCCTAATTCAGATTTCATTCAGAGCTGAAGTTTAACTGATTTGCCATGGAGTGAATTTTAACCTCACAGTTCTTATAAACTTACCAATGCAGTAGCCATTAGCCACAACTGGCTATTAAACACTTACTTTGCAGCTGTCCTGAATGAAATGTGCTATAACTATGAAATTCACAATAGATTTTGAGATTAGTATAAAAAAATATTTGTATAATATATCATCAAAATGTTATATTGATTACATTTTGAAATGATATTTAAAAAATATTAAACTAAGTAAAATGTTAATAAAAATAGCCCGGCTGGTCTGGCTCAGTGGTGGAGCATAGACCTATGAACCAGGAGGTCACAATTCGATTCCCAGTCAAGGCACATGCCCGGGTTGTGCGAGTATAGGAGGCAGCCAATCAATGATTCTTTCTCATCATTGATTTTCTATCTCTCCTTCTAATTTCCTCTCTGAAATAAATAAAAATATATTTAAAAATAATGATAATAACTTCACATGCTTCTTTTCACTGTTTCCTCAAAGTAGCTGCATATGTGACTGGCATTATATTTCTACTAGTGATGCGTTTAGACATATAATTATGGATGTCTTAAGGAAGACCATGCATTAGTGATGCTTTCAAATATTTAAGAAAATTTTAGTAGTTCAAGATTTGGAGTCCTATAGTATTTTTTATTTAAAGACTATTTTTTTCATTTTATATTTATTTTTATATTTTCTTGAATTGTTGCTAGTAATTTAATTTCTATAGTAAACATATATGTATATAAAATTCTAAATAATAATATCATGATATTAATAGCATTCTTTAAGAACAACTTATGTTATCTGTATCAATAATATATAGACAATAATATTCTATATATAGTAGTACTATATAATCATTTGTTCATTCACTAACATCTCATGAAGACCTATAATATGTTAGGTTTAGGATATAAAGTTTGGCAAACTTAGTTCGTGTTTTCAAATAACTCACAATCTAGATTAAATAGACAAACAAATATTAGTGAGAGTGAGAATTTAAAAAAAAAATGCATTTTGATAGAAGTAAACATAAGTTGCTGAGAGAGTGAAGAAGGTAGGAGAGTGTCCCCAGAGGAGTGGCAGCTAAGTTGTAGAAGTTTCATAGACCAGTTAATATTCTTCAGATGAAGAAGAGGTAAGAACATCCCAGCACTAGCATTAGCTAAGTTACAGAGGCATAAAATGTGGCCTATTTAGGAAATCAATGCATTTTCTATGGCTTAACCAAAGGATGTGTTTGTTATTGGTGGGAGAGGCTGAAAGGGAAGAGAGTTGTGCCAAGAGCTGAGATTGGGACAGATGATGATAAAATATGTGACCCTAAAAATAAGAGATCCATTATATAATAATAATAATGAGTATGAAGGAGGGGAAATTTGCAACGTGTGAGCTAACTCTGACAAAACATCAGAAGGTAGATTTCAGGGAAAGAAGAGTGGAGGTGAGAAAGTCAACTAGGAAGTTATTGCAAATAGCCAGCAAGAATTTATGATGACTTCAGCCAAAGAACTTGCATTCTGTAAGAGGTAGGGCAGGGAATAAATAAGACACAGACATCTAGGATAGCACTCAGGTTTCTGTCTTGGGTTATAGTATATCATTTTCAAAGATAGGGATTACAAGGTACCATGCAGGATTGGTATAGGGAAAAAGTGTTCAGTTCTGAAGACATTGAATTTGAGGTGTCTGTGATCATTTAGTCATTAATTATACATATGGGTCTGTAGATGGAGAATATGAGAGTCATCATTTAAGAAAAAGTTATATCAATGTGTTTGTGAGTTGAGCTTTCTCAGAAACAAAATTCAGAGTGACACGAACAGAGGCCTGGGGATTAGTTAAGTCTTTTGATGAAAATTGGCAAATATTAGAGATGATATTAGAGAATACCTAGGATGCATTTTTCAAAATTAGTAATATAATCAATGGATTTTGTAGGCCAAGGTTGTTCTAAAAGACAGATGTTTCATAATTTTACTAAGTTATCATTTTACCAGTGATAAATGATGGGTACCCACATAATTATTCCTGTTTATGTAAATCAAATATAGAAATATATTTATTGGCATGCATTTTATAGCTAGGAACTGCAATTTTCCAGCATACCATAATTGTTATTGATATCACATATTTAGATGCCCCTTATAAAGAGAGGATGGGATCATAAAAAGGTTATCAAAATGCATAACTCTCTATTTTAATTGTCCCTTATACAAATATGAATACGTATATGAAAAATCTATGTGTATTCCATAGAAAAAGGTAGTGTTTTTGTTTACTGATATTAATTAATAATGAGATGTTTCAAAAACTTGAAGCATTCTGAGGAATCAGGTAAGTATGACAGATGGAATTCAACTTGTCTATATAAGATGAACAGCTTTTATAAATCTGACCTGCTTTTTGTAGATTAAACTATTAAAACTATATGGCAACCTTTTGAATTCTGTAAGGAACATAGTACTGCAGATACTGAAGACACTTTTCTACTGCAGCTCAGTAGTTAATAACAAAAGCACTTTGCGCACAAGGAAAAGGAAAACCTTTAATAGTAAAATGATATAATGACTCCATATCAAATGATGCATCCTCATTGTACGTGGTCCGAGTTAGATTATTTCATTTTAAGGCATATTAGAGATCAAAAAGGTTCAGAGAAAACTGCCAGGATATTTAGAAGTGCATTAAGATTTACATATGATGAGTGATTGGAGAACAAGAATTGCAATGGCATATAAATGAGAAAATCTACACAAGTTTTGGTTGAGAGAGTTGCAAATGTGAAATCTATGATGCAAAATTATTCCAATGTCTTCTTTATTCTGCTTTATATTTTATAAAAGAAAAATAGAGGCTTTTAGTTGTTAAATTTGTTAGAAATATTCTGACCAATACAATTTAGTAGAAATACTTAGTAGTGATTTCAGTAATATACTTACCGGTGCAATTTATGGTGAGGCTTTATTTTCCCCAACTTGACAGAATGATCATGCTGGAAGGATCTTTTTAAAATGGACTTGGATCATTTTTAAAGATGGATTAAAATCATTAATAATATTTGCAGTTATATAAGCTCATGCCATAAAATGCCATTACTCATTTGTTCTACTTAGGCAAAACAGAATGCAGTTGCTGAATTGATCAGATCTGCAGCTGGATCACTTACTGGTTCATTAATTTTTATCATATATTGAGTATTCTGACCTGGTACATCAACTATTGAAATAGCCACTTGTCTTGTTTCCCTGGGCAAATAGCTATTGGATGCATTTTTTAAATGTTGATCTAATTTATTTTGTTCTCATTGAACATCTGTGGAAGAGGACAGCTGGTAAACATGTGTTTAGGTTTACATGTGCTTTGGGACTCATATCACCTCTATGTACACTCCTGCAGGATCAGCTAGGCAAATTTGTTTAGATGCAAACAGGTCCTCGGCATTTCACATCTTTTTATTCTCTCTCCCTTCTCTTTCAGCATCTACCTCCAGGCATTTAGATTTTACTCTTCCTGTCATTTGGTAGCCCCAGAGAAACAGAGTAATTTGGATGCTAAAGATGAAAACACAGACACACACACACAAACACTTTGTAACAACATTATTTTGCTTTCTTAGTCTTATGTATCTCCCCAAACCTTCGCTAGTGCACAGAAGGCGTTTTTACACCCAGCATGATAGAGCCCAATATCTTGCATTGTGATTCTTCATCCCACATGTTCAGTCTCTCCTTTATGAGTCACAGGACAAAGAATGACAGTTCTGTGTATTTTAGGTACTTTAACTTCATAGTTTTTTTTTTTCCTGCTATGCCAGCCACTTCTATCCTATTTTACTTCCCAATCCCAATATTCTGTTTCTAATTCCCAAATTAATTCACACTTGACTATTAATATGTGTTACAAGATAACCAATAGACACTGGCGGGTAGGGGAGGCTGGGGAAAGGTCAAGGGGGGGACATATGTACTACTCTTTGTAATATTTTAAGCAATAAAAAAGTGGACTTCCAAATACGGCAGTACTTAGCACAAAGAGATACAGATGTGATACCAGGTATGGTTGATGATCCCGGAATGAGACATGGACATGTAGAATCCCCTTGTGCCCCAAATCATATATGCCCATTTACTTTATCATAGCCATTTTATTTTTAATTAAGCCACATAAAACTATAGCAAGTTTTCATTCTCTGTGAGTCCTCTAAGCCACATGGTTCTTGATAATAGACTTCCTTTGTGTGTATACTATTGTTATATGTATATTTAACACTGTGCTCTTCTCCCTCTTGAATTTTATACCTTCTTTCATTTTATATTTCCCTCACCTGAAACATTTATAATTCTCTTTTCCCTTTTATCTTATCTTCTTTTACTCTTCATATCATCCCCAGAACACCTTATTTTTTTTTCTTCTCTCCTTTATTCTATGCCTGGGGCTTTATCCTTTGTGCATTGGATGGAAGACTCATCTCTCTTAGGGAATTTAGTGACCAAAAACAAACCTTTGCCTGGCATGAACTCCCTAGGGATGAAGAGGCAAAGGCCCCTCCTCTGCATGCCCATCTGTAGCCTGGAAGTGGTCTTAGGGAACAAGAAACAGTGTCTGTCTTTATTAGAGACTTAAAGCTGGAGAAGAATTTCCAAATGAGGTTTTGCTCAGCCCCCAAAGCATCCTTTCAGGACGACTCTTTCAAATTCCATGTGGCAATGTTGTTTTACACTCATCCGCATCCTTTCACTGAGTTAATTGTATACAAAAGGAACTAAGAAGAGAGTCAGAAATAAATGGCTTTAATAAAGCAGATTTTATAAAAATCTCCTGATTTCCTCAATTCATAATAATATTCTAGAGATTTTCCCCAGGCCATGAATAGATGTAATTTTTCCCTTTTGTACCACAAATGGGGGTGTTTATCCCCCCTCCTTCCCTGCTCAATGGTAGCTGAAATTTTGAGAGGAATGTGCTTCTGTGGTGTCTTCTCCAGTGTGCTCTATCCTGTGCACTCAAATAAATTGGCTCATTGAACACCGCTAGGTACATTCACGCTCCAGCAGAGTCAGGGAGAGGGTCAGTGCCCTGCATTCTGTGTCTGCCCCTCTCTTTCTTTACTCAGTGGTGGGCTATTGGGTTGACGATATTTAGTCTTATGTTTGCACTGACTCCCCCTCCATTTACCCTCTCCACAGATCACTGTCATGTGAGTGGTTTGCATTGCTCCCTGGTAGCTGTTGCTTCCCACTCTCTCTCCTGTCTGTCTCTTTATCTCTTTTCTGTAGGCCAGACATGAAGCTGACACCAGGCCTTGATTTCAACACTGGAGTAACTCTTTCACCACTTGCTATTCTTACATCTTGTCCCTTTTATCTGGATGCAGTAAACGAAGGTTGTAGAACAAGCAGGATTAAGTAGGCCCAGGAGAGAACTGGACATGAACTCCTGAGGAATTCTAGCGTCTGATGAGGCCATCCTGTTGAAAAAGCAAGGCAGTTCCTTTCTAAGCAGATTGTTTCTCGAGACTGCACAGGAATGCCCCTTCCAGACAACCTCTTGCTCACAAAATCACTCAACATTTTGCTTTTAAAGCACTTAACCCTTGAGTTAAATGTTTCTGCCTTAAAATATCAATATCAAGGTAGACATTGCAATTTTTTTTTTAATTTTCACAGACCATTGTAATACTATTTAGTTTTTGTATTTTCCTCCTACAGAAGAATTACCCTTCCCTTTCTGGTCTCAAGGACTTTGAATAGGAAAATGTCACGGGACAGGAGGACTCTGAACAATCTCTGACAGGGGAATTACTGGAAAGTAGAACTTCAAAGACGCTGGTTGGGAGTGGGGTCTGCAAATCTGCAAATCTGATACAGTCCAGTGAAGCCACCTAGGGTAGGTCATGATGTCAAGGGAGGGGCTGTCATACAATGGGTGGCCCAGAGAGACAGGCACTTAGAAATTATTGTGAAACATCCACAGTCCTACTAGACTATTTTTATTCCATTGATCAACATCGTGAGCCTCTGCATGTCTCTGGAATTGGGTATATGTTCTTGGAGGAGAGAATATAAGGGGTGGGGGGCTATGAGCAGGACCAAGTGGGAAAGCAGGAAAGTTGCAAAAGGGGATAAGGAAGAAGCATAAGATAAAGACTAGTCCATAGGGCAGACCAGATGTGGCAGGGGATCTTAGTGTTACTGAGTTGTAGGGTCCCGAAAAACTGGAAAATAAAACTTTCCAGCATTCACTCAGCCAAGACAAATGTTTCCTTTAAAATCTCATAATGCACTATCATGTGGAATATATCTGGTAGATGAATTACCAGCTGTTGTTAAGGCCTGGAGCCCAATTTTAAGCTAGTGATAAATATCTTGGATTTAGAGGTTTAAATGTTTTTAGTAGCTAAGAATTATTTTATGAAATGATAAAAAACAATTACTCTGCCTTGTATAGAATTCTCACACAGTGAAACCAAATTTAATTAGCTATGTCTTTTTAGATGAGATTGGAGAACAAATAAATATAAATATGTGAACATTTTTTAGTTTTATGTGTACTAAAGATTTCTGTCTCCCTTTCCCTTTAACAGTCTTTTCTTATATATTCTCTCAGCTAATGTACTTCAAGTGCTCTCTTTTCCAATTTTCTTCTCATGAGTAAAGTTATCCTCATTTCAAACATGAGAAACCCTGGTGGTTGAAGAAAATGATTTCATCAAGTATAATGCACTTCCAAGTATGGTGAAGCAATGCAGGTTGTCTACCAATTAGAGAGTGAATAGACAAGTCTATCAAATCCCCTAATTTTATAGATAGTCTGGGGAGCCACTGATGTAAAATAAATGGAAAGCGTAATAGATCCAAATAGATAAAGTGCTTTCGCTTCTTTTCTGTGCATTACTCTATGGTTATATATAGATACCATAAAACTGTAGATATGTGTAATTTAATATATTTGTCTATACATTTTCAAAGCCATTGAAGGAAACATCCAGGGCATGAATACACTCCTTCCATTTCCTATAGAAACTATGAAAAAATAACATGGTTTTGTGGACTCTATCTAATGTTAGGCTGCCCACCTTCAATCTTAATTCAGAGATTTATTTGTGTTTTAACCTTGGGCAAGTAATTTTATCTCTCTCTACAATTCAGTTTCCTCATGTACATCAACCCTGTGAAGATTAAATGAACTATAACACATAAAGTGCTTACCACAATGCTCTGAATATTTTTATTATATAAAATTGTAGGGAAATGTCTTCACAATTTCAAAGGTACAATGAGGGGAGGAAGTTCAAGAGAAATCCAACCCATCTTCATATGATTACAGTATTCCAAAGACTTTGGTATTTGTCATACTTCACAAATTATTGTAATTTCCATTGATTTGTACTTAGGATTATGATTTTGCCTGTGGGGGAGAGATTACTTTTCTTATAATATAAAAGAGGAATCTGAAGCTCACAGAGATTAATGTAATGTGGTACAGAGTTTCAGAACTCAGATCCTGAGTTCAAATTCTGGCATAAGGTGTCACTTTCTAGCTGAATGATTTCAGGTGATTAACCTCTTCATGCCTCAGATTCCTCATCTGTAAAATGGGAATAATAACAGTACTTATTGCCTGTGATTGCTATGAGGATTTAGTTGTAATATACATAAAAGATTTATAAAATGCTTGTTCATAGTAAGTACTGTATATGAACTAGCTATTGCTTTTATATCATTATTTTTGTTATTAAAAAGTATGCTTAAGTTTATGCACCTAGAAAGCAGTAAAGACTAACTGAGAATTCTGGTTTTTGTGATTGAAAATATTTATATTGCTATTAAAATATCAGGATTTTTTTCTGAAAATTAATTATAGGACATTTACTGGACTCTTACTATATGTAAGGTGTTCTGATATTCACTTCATATAGATTCTTTCAAGTATTTCTCACCATGACTACATGAAGTAAGACTTATTATGCCTATCTTGTAGATGATCCAACTGAGAATAACAGAGGTTACATTATTTGTCTAAGGCCACCAGAATAAAAAAAAAAAAGTAATCTAACTGTAGAGCCTACATAACATTATACAGATTTAAATTTTATAAGTTTTCTCTATAGTTTCCAAATTTTCCATAATGGCTGTGTTACTTGTACAAGTGAGAAAAATGGATGTTAACAGTTAATTCAACAGAATAACTATTCTGTTAAGCAATAGAACCCTCAGGGAATTGTACACAATAGGTGATGACTGAGCTGTGGAAACAGTGAAAGTGAAGACCACATTGCTGTGGGTGGGCAGGATGCAGTACAAAGGGAAGGAATGAAAAGAGAGAAGAGATCCAAAAAGTGGCATGGAGATAACTGAAAGGGCAAAGTTTAAATTCTGAAAGCTTGTATTCAGGGTTAGATTTACATCAACAGAATGCAATGACACAAAATATTTCAAAGAGACATTTTATCATAGCTGGATTAATGAAAGCATTGATACTCCCTTGACATTGTGATTTTATGACTCACAGAATTTCATGAATATTTTAAATCACATGTGGTTAATTTCTTGACTACATTTTAAAGTTATAGATAGGAAAATGAACTAATAAATTATAATAAAAGTGGAGTTTACTCCAATTACTTATCTGTATGCATTGCTATTGGAATCAGTTGGTTTTATATTTGTGAACACATATGCATGACTTGCACATTGTTCAACCTCCCTTTATGGAACTCACTCATTTCTTTTTTTTTTTTGATAAAAATTTTCCATTGCTTTTTAGAGAGAGTGGAAGGGGAGAATGAAGAGAGAGAGAGAGAGAGAGAGAGAGAGAGAGAGAGAGAGAGAAACATTGATGTGAGAGAGACACATCATTTGGCTGCCTCCTACCAAGGCTGGAAATTGAACCTGCAATACAGGTATGTGTCCTTGACCAGGAATTGAACCTGTGACCCTACAGTGCAAGGCCTGACACTCTAACCCAGCCGTGGGCAAACTACGGCCCGCGGGCCGGATCCGGCCCGTTTGAAATGGATAAAACTAACAAAAAAAAAGACCCTACCCTTTTATGTAATGATGTTTACTTTGAGTTTATATTAGTTTACACAAACACTCCATCCATGCTTTTGTTCCGGCCCTCGAGTCAAAAAGTTTGCCACCCCTGCCCACTGGGAACACAGGCCAGGGCTCATTTACTCTAAATAGGTCTTTTCTTTCTGAGTCTCTGGTTGTCCAAAAAGCTGCCCAAAGACTTACTAAGAGCATTTGCAGAAGTGTGAAGTGTATTTCATTTGATTCTACTTACTGTTAACGTAAAAAAACAAAGAAACAAACAAAAAAAACATTGAAACCTGTAAAGAATTTTTGTGAGTTTATTTGAGCCAAACTGTCGACATATGCCCGGAAGCAGAACCTCAAAGCAGAACCTCAACAAATTGAGATAATGCTCCAGAGAATGACTGGTTACATTTGTATTTATACATTGCAATCAAAGGAGGGACATAGGTGGGTTACATGAAATTTATTGGTGATAGATTAAGGAGGTGGGATAAAGCAAAGCAGGGGAAACCCCTGGGACTGGATAAAAAGTAAAATGATGGACACATACTTAGGTGGGTGCAGAAACAATTAACATGATAATGAAGGAATTTGTGGTATCTGTCCTGGCGCCCAGCACATTTGGTTGTGCCCCAGGGGCTCCAGGAAAGGAAGTTACAAGGTACCTAGACCCGTGGTTCTCAACCTTCCTAATACGACCCTTTAATACAGTTCCTCATGTTGTGGTGACCCCCAACCATAAAATTTTTTGTTGCTACTTTATAACTGTAATTTTGCTACTGTTATGAATTGTAATGTAAATATCTGATATGAAGGATGTATTTTCATTGTTACAAATTGAACATAATTAAAACATAGTGATTAATCACAAAAGCAATATGTAATTATATATATGTTTTCTGATGGTCTTAGGCGACCCCTGTGAAAGGGTCGTTCAACCCCCAAAGGGGTCGCGACCCACAGGTTGAGAACTGCTGACCTAGACATTTCAAGGGTATATTATCATAGATGCAAAAAGACAGATAGGCTCAGTTAAGGTAAAAGTTGACCTTGTCAGTGAAGATACCAGCCTAGGATGTAACTGCCCACCATAACTGCTTTTAAAGTTTAATTTCAGACCATCCTTTGTGGTTACTTTAGGCCTCTGAGTTTGCAAGATTGCCATGCAGGCCTCCCCTGAGCTTGTCAGGTCAGCATGTGGCCCCTTGTCCACATTACTTAAAGTAAGACTGATGAAAGCATGGCTCCTGTGGAGGATGCAGACATTTTTAGAAGGTGGTAAATTATGCTCTGCTCTGCAACTGCAGATGTACCCCTCCCTTTCTTGGCCCAGAGGAGTAAGTGATGGTAGTTAAAAAAAATCCTATTTTATTTGTTACTAGATTGAAAAATAGCTACTTAATCTGATTTTTGTCTTGGGAAAAGAAATGTGTTTTCTACGACTTCATTTCCCAAATATCATTATGTAGAATTATTTATGTCATCATATAAGTAAAATTGATATGTTTAATAGCAATTTTAAAATAAGTTTTCAGTAAGTTGTATAACTATTAATACTTTTAATAATTTGAGTTTAACTATAAATCAGTATTTCTTTCTAAGTCTTTGCAGATATAGCCTACAATCAGCTAAATAATTTCAATTGCAAAGTGATCTTAATCATTAACAAATGATTATGCTTCATGCTGTTTTCTCTATGATTAAACTATTAAGTATAGTTTTAAAAAAACATTCATTAGCTAAACTTAGCAAATCCAACTAGCATGTGCAAGATTTTATTTAATGCACAGGATTTATAAGAACTACAAAGATGCAAAGTCACATGAACACCAAAGAGAGTTCCTGGAGGAGAAATATTCCCATTGAATTGTACATAAGTGAAGTAGAATGCATGTATCTTTCCATCTGTCCTGATACAAAGAAGATCACCATTTTCTTGATCTTGTGTGTTTAGCCTTTCAATGATTTTTCTCCTTAGAAATAGGCTTTGGTGAATTATGCTTCATTTATATGTATTGCTATACTCATTAATCTTTGTGGCAGGCACTGTCTAATTGAACTTAGTTTAATGAAATCATTTTGCATTGTTTGTCCCTCTATCTGAGTATCTGAATCAAGTTGGAGTTTTACAGGTATCCAAACACTGCAGTTGGCTTCAAGTTAATTAGTCAACATTTATTGAACCCCTGCTGTATGTATTGCAATGAGAAAAGCATTGTGGAATTGTTGAAGGAAATCATAGATACAGTTGTTTACTTCATGAAACCAGGAAAGGATCTAGAAAACAGGACTCGAGTGTTTTGGAATCACTTCTTTGTGAAAAAATATTTTTTAAATCTATTTTTATTGATTTTAGAGAGATTGAGGGGGAGAGAGAGAGAAACATTGATGAGAGAGAAATATCAATGGGCTTCCACCTGTATCCCCCCACCCCCACCAGGGATAGATCCTGTAACTGGGGTGTGTTCCTTGACCCAGAATCAAATCGTGACATCTTGGTGCCTGTGTCAGTGTTCAACAACTAAACCACATTGGCCGGGCGTGAAGAAAGATATGAACTAAAATTAAAGAAGCTGGGATTCTAGGTGGCTGTACTGAGCCATAAAGATGCTATGTTTTCTATGCTATGCCAAATCCTATATAATAAAATGGTAATATGCAAACTGACCCTAATGGTGGAACGACCAGGAATGACTGGTTGCTATGATGCACACTGACCACCAGGGTGCAGATGCTCAACACAGGAGCTGGCCCCTAGTGGTCAATGTGCTCCCATAGGGGGAGCTTCGCTCAGCCACAAGCCTCTCTTCCTCAGCAGCGCTAAGGATGTCTGACTGATGGTTTAGGCCTGATCTCCCCGGGAGCAGGCCTAAGCCGGCAGGTGGACATCCCCTGAGGGGTCCCAGACTGCAAGAGGGTTCAGGCCATGCTGAGGGACCCCCCTGAGTGCACAAATTTTCATGCACCGGGCCTCCAGTATCAGTATAAAAGAATGTTACCCTTTCAAACCAGAAGTTGGTAAGGATTAATGAGAGATTTTTTTTGGGGGGGTGATATTTTCAAAGTGCTTAGAAGAAAAAAAGTCATGTAAATTCATATGATTATTGATTTATATTGAACTTGGATATTTATAGGTTCAAAATAAGCCCATATTTGTATGTAGTCTTTAGTTAGAATTTTTAAAGCCCAAAGAAAGGGAGATTTTATTTTTGAAAAGTAGGCTTTTATGCTCTATTGTATTTTTTTACTCACTTATCTTGAAATTCTCATTTCTTCTATAAATTGAAAGAACCAGATAACAACAATGTAACAAATTACTTGTTAATGGGAAATTGCTCACTAGATGCAAAAAAAAACCCAACTCCCCAAAAAACAAAAACAAAAACAAAAAACAAAATCCAAAAGTCATTAAACGTTATTGTTACCTCCACAATGTACACAATGCTAATGTACGTGATTTATTATTTCCAAGGAGAACTGAATACCTCCAATCTAGGTGTGTATTTAAAATCTTTAAATAGTTCACAGCATGCATATAAACTGCAGAACAAGTTTCAGTTATTTCATTCTGATCCATGAAGCCTCGATATTCTCTAACTCTCCCACATCTCAGCAGATAATCGAAAAAGCCTTAGTGCAAAGGCTAAAAACAAATTGTAAAAAGAAATTTGAACAATAAAATTTCTTTTTTTTCTTACCATCTCAGAAAGAATTTTGTTTTAAAAGTAACTTTTTAAAAAAACTGTACTCATTCCCAAAAACTTAGAGATAATTGTTTACAGTTGAGATCACCACAAAAAAAAAAAAAAAAAATTCTGCCAGCTCTTATAGCTACCAGCCAGGCTCCCTCAATCAGATTCACTTATCAGGTGTTAAAATTAAATGAAATGGAAACTCTCTGGCCGAATCTAATGCATTAGGAAGTATGCATATTCAAAGAAAATATTCCAGTAAATCATAAAGTAAAACAATAGCCCTGAAATTTCAGAGGACTGTCAAAGGCACCCCCTCATTACTCTTTTAGCTCTTCATTCATGCCCGTATTATATAAGCGGATGGGATCCAAATTGCATCAGTGCTTTATTTTTGGATGCAATCTCATAACTGTGTTTCAAAGTTATGATGTGGTAATGTGAGTTCTTGAAATGAAGACAAAACCAAAAGCAAAACACATGAAAATATAAATGTCCCTTTGGGTTGTTTTAGATTAATTTATTCTAGTTTTTGTGCTTATGCATGAGTCTACTATGTAAGCTATTCTATTTTCATAATAAATGTGGTTATGGAGCCCAATGCAGGAGCACTAATAGAGACTCAATGTGTTAAAAACATATTTACTGAGCACCTATTGTATTTCAAGCTTTGTGCAGGATGGTAACCGCACAAGATAGTCAAGAGCTATGCAATTGGGAGAAACTGGAAATAAGTAGTTTTCTCTTTCCAAATATCAGGTGATTAAATTTATTGATATGCTCTTCCCAAAATGATAGGTGAATTTGACCAGATGATAAAATAAATTTAATAATTAGAAGTTTTGAACTGGAAGGGATCTTAGAGATTACCTAGTCCAACTAACATCTTAGTTTTATAGAGAAGAAATTGAGCCACAGAGAACTTAAGGGACTTGCCTCCAGTCACATGGGTATAGGGATCTTCAATTAGGACTCAGTTCAGTAGAGTGAAAAAGACCAGGTTCAAAGTCAGAGATATTTTCTCCTGCATAGAATATGTTTTAATGAAAATTTCTGACAATTACTTAATATTACTTCATGCCTATGTTGATTTCATTGCACAGATCTAGGAGCTCTTGCAAAAGTACTGTCAGATTCCACTTTAAAAATATTACTGGTTTCCAAATTTTGCATGAAAAATGGGACAGAAGAGCAGTAGATAACAGTGACATACTATTGGTCCTATTCCACATTCTTCTTATTCTAATTATCTATACTTCATTAAATTGCAGTATGTTAAGGTTCTAAGACATATCCTAAGTATAGTATATTAGACACACTGTGAAGAAGAGAAAAACAAATGTAAGAAGGCAAAAGTAATGAGAAGAAATGTGCCAGAAAGAACAGAGCCACTTTCAACTCCCCCATACCTCCTGAAGACTAAGCTTACATTACTTGTTCTACTTCTAAAATTATGTTGACTGTATTCTGCCTTGCCATAGAAATACATTTAAGATTCTTCTTTATGTGATTCTTAGAAAAAGTATGAATTCCTCTTTGAAATTTGTAATATTTGTTCAATAAGTGATTCAACATGTATATAGTGGAATATAACTACTTCTGAAATTCAGAACTATGACTGAAAAAAAGGATTGGTATGACTTCTCCGAATGTAGGCTTTTCCACTAGGTTCGTATTAGCATGAAGTCTTTTCTGTGAGTGCCAAACTGGACAGTTAAGTACATTACTGAAGGAAACACTGACACAAGATGAAATCATTACTTCTCAGTCTTGAGTTAATCTTGAGCTAATTAAAGCTTCTGTTAATTTCAGTGGGGACTTGAATAAAACATGGTAAAACATTATGATTAAGATATAACTATTATTCTTTCATATTTATGAAATAAGCAAGATATGCTAATCTCTGATGTTGAGTAAATGAATTCAGATGTAGACATTTGCAAAAATAATTAATATATAATCAGATATAAAACAGACTAATTTTGAAATGAAAAGATTTATTAGTCATATAAGATTCAGAAAAACTTGCCCTTAAATAATTTTTAAATATTGCAAGCAAATCAAGAGATATGCCTATTACTCATTAATTTTTTTTATCATTTTTTCATTAGTGCTCAATTCAAAACTAATGTGTGTGTTTAATTATATTCATCATAATTTGTGGACTATTTTATATAAGTAATTATATTATTAAAATAGTTTAATTTAATAATCTATGAAAAGCTCAAAAAAAGAAACCTTAATTTTAATAATATACTCTAAAAATTATAAATAAATTCATTTGATATCCTCAAAGTGTAGAATCATGATTATGACTTTATTCATTTTATTTACTCAGATAAGCATACATGTTATTAATCAGGGCCTAACCTATTTTGGCTTAACTACTGTTAATATCGAACAGATAGTGAACAATTTTATAGAGAAAATCAGCATGTCAGAGTCAATAGTGCTGAATATCCTGAGGGCATGTGGTTAATGTTCATGGGTTTCTGAGGCAGTGGTGTGAATGTCTGCAGTGAGAAGATAAAGAGCGCCAGGTGTGTAGAGATGACTGCTTTACTAAGTAACCTACTTCCTTGACTGCCTTCTGTAAAAAAAATAAATTCCTCTGTTAAAAAATTTTTTGCACGATGAATGAACAAATGCAAATGCAGCATGAACATGGGAATGGGCTCCCAGAGTGCTCAAAAAAAAAAAAAAAAAAAGGAAGAAGGAAATGAAGGAAGGAAAAGGAAAGAAGAAAAAAAGAAAAGGGAAGAAAAAAAAGAAGAGAAAAAATGAAAAAAATAGATTGTCCAGTTAGTATTGCAGGCACAAGAAGCAACAGGCAATGTAATGTATCAACCCTGGGACCAGGCAGTCTCTTCAGGGCATCCTCTTAGTTTCTAATACCCTGTTCTAATGCTCTGTGCCTATCCTTCCAAGAAAAGATGAAAATTGATTGTTTTATATTTTAGTACACATTTGGCTGTTTATCATCTGTGATATTAATTTTGCTGAGCAATGGAAAAAAATATTATGATCATTCCCCTTTTTCCCCCCAAGTAATTTTCAAACATTGCTTAGAGATAAATGTTTTAAATAAGACACTTTGCCCTTCTGTTCTCCATGGTAGATTACAAACACCAACATTTCTGGGTTAAAATGAAAATCCGTATTAGTTTTCCAACTTGGTGGCTTAAAACAACAGGAATTTATTTGTTCACAGCCCAGAGGATGAAAATCCAAATTGAAGCTACAGAAGGACAATGCTTTATCCTAAGGCGCTAAGGGAGATTTTGTCTCTTGTCTCCCCCAGTTCTTGGTGCATTGAAGTATTCCTTGGCTGGTGGAAGCATCACTGCGATTTTTGCCTCCATTATCATCTGCCTCCTCCTCTTCTATCTGTCAAAGCCCAGGTGTTTGTCTCTTATACTGACACTCTTTGGATTTAGGACCCACCTGGGTAATTCAAAATGATCCCTTCATCTCAAAGTCTCTAAGTTAATTATATCTGCAAGGAATTTTTCCCAAATAAAGTAATATTACCAAGTTCTAGGAATTAGAATATGAACACATTTAGAGGAAAACATATTTTGTTTTCATTATTTAAAATTATTTTGTTTGGTATGCAATCCAATGAGATCTAATCAACATATCTATGGAAAACAGTAGAGCAAAAGGACTGAAAAGACCAATGTCAGAGTTAGATAGACCCAGGTGTGAATTATAGCATCCATTACTTAGCTATGTGACATTAGGTAAATAATTCCAATAGTAGTAAAATACATAAGACATAGAATTCCAGGCACCATACAGTAGTTTGAAGGCTTCAAATATGGTACAACTACCCTTAGGGTGCATGATGATGTTCTAAGGGCTAGTCAGGAGCATGTAGTTTCCAGTAATTTCTTGGTCTTAAATGTTGCAAAGTATTCTTTTCTAAAAGTGACCTGCCTGCAAATAGGCTATGATTAGGATGGTTCCAGGTCCTATCTCATGAAATTGTGGTTAAAATTTAAAATGTAAAGAGTTCTTGTTACCATTTCTAGACACAAAAAGTGATCAGTAAGTTATAGGAATTTTATAGTATTTAAACATCTTATTAATATTTAAATTTATGTTGACCCATTCAAATTAGCTTAGTTTCTAATTTTGAGTGTATACCACTGGTATGAGATAAAAATTTATATTCTCTCACATTTATTTTTATAATTAGAAAATTATCAGTTTGTTGATCAGATATTTAAAAATTTAAGGTATCAACCCAATCAGCTGGGCAGTACAGATATGATACAGATTTCTACTTCTTGAAATGTTAGATTTTGCCAAATGTTGGATTTTGTTATGCATTATATATAAAATGATTTTTATTTTACAAATATTTATAGAATAACTACTGTTCAAGGTTCTACATTAAACATGTTAGAGATATAAAGATAAATGAGATTAACAAAGTACTACACACTTTATAAAGGAAATTGTATATACTTAGTTTATACAAAGAAAAGTACTTAAAATCAATTAAAGTATTAGGCATTTTTTGACACTTAAAAGTTATTTTTATTATTTTTTAAGATTTTATTTTATTTTTTTGAGCACTTATAGATTCCCGTAAAAATGGAGAGGCAGGTACAGAGATTTCCTGTATAGTTCTTGCCCCAGACATAAATAGCACCCTATTATCAATACTCCCCTACCAGAATGATACATTTGTTACATTTCATGAGCCTACATTGACATATCATTATCACCTAAAGTCCATTGTGTGCTTTAGAGTTCATTCTTGGTGTTGTCATTCATTGAGTTTGGACAAATGAACCTGGTCATGGTATATTCATTCTTTTTATACATTGCTAGATTCAATTTACTAATATTTTGTTGAGGATTTATGCATCTATCTTCATGAGAGATATTGTTGTGTAGCTTCATTTTCTTGTAATGTCTTTGTTTTTAGTATTAGGATAATGCTGGCCTCATTGAATTAGTTAGGACTTTTACTTCTGAAAGAGACTAGAGAATTGTTATAACTTCTTTTTTAAATGTTTGGTAGAATTCACCTGTGAATGCATCTGAGCCAGATGTTTTATATTTTGGAAGATTATTAATTATTTATTCATTTACTTTAATAG
This sequence comes from Myotis brandtii, assembly GCF_000412655.1. Lineage (NCBI taxonomy): Eukaryota > Metazoa > Chordata > Mammalia > Chiroptera > Vespertilionidae > Myotis > Myotis brandtii. The sequence continues at coordinate 2,075,304 of NW_005363836.1, read as the reverse complement.
ATATAGGCCTATTCAGATTGTATATTTCTTCCTATGGTTTGGCATATTGTATCATGCAAATAATTGGTCCATTTCATCTAGGATATCAAATTTGAGGCAAAGAATTGCTTATAGAAATTCTTTATTATTCTTTTAATGTTTATGAGATCTATAGTGATAGACCCTCTTTCATATCTGATATTACTAATTTAGTTTCTCTGTTTTTCTTAGTTAGCCTGGCTTATAGTTTTATTGATCATTCTAAAGAACCAGCTATTGCTTTTATTGATTTTCACTATTGACTTATATTTTCCATTACATTGATTTCTGTTTTAAATCATATTATTTTGATTCTTCTTCTTATTTTGAATTTAATTTGCTCTTTCTTTTCTAATGTCCTAAGGTGGAAATATAGATTATTACTTTTATTTTTTCTAAAATATCATTTAATGCTATAAATTTGCCTCTAAACACTGCTTTTGCTGCCTCTCACAGATTTTTGATAAATTGTGTTTTTATTTTCATTTAATTAAAAATATTTTAAAATTTCTCTTTAGATTTCTTCTTTGACTCATATGTTAATTGGAAGTTATTGTTTACTTGACATGTATTTGGGGATTTTTTTTTCAGTTATCCTTCTGTTACTGATTTCTACTTTAATATTATGGTGGTTTGAAAGCAGACATTGTAAGTTTTTTAAAAATTTATCAGTGTTCTTTATGATTCAGAATGAGATCTCTCATGGTGAATGTTCTGTGTGAGCTTGAGAAGTATGTGTATTCTGCTTTTTGTTAGATAAGATAGTCTATAGATTTTTAATTATATCCAGATGATTGATGGTGCTGTTGAGTTTAATTATGTCCTTAGTGATTTTCTGCCTGCTGGATCTGTCCATTTCTGAGAGGGGTGTTAAAATTTCCAGTAATGATAGTGGATTCACCTATTTTTCCTGGCAGTTTTATCAATTTTTGCTGCATGCAGTTTGTCACTCTGTTGTGAAGCATATGCAAAGCCTAAGAGTTGTTATGTCTTTTCAGAGAATTAACCCCTTTATTATTATGCTATGCCACCCTTAATCCTTGAACTTTTTCATTTTTTGGACATTATCTTGCTTGGTGTTCTCTGAACTGTGGTTTGGTGTTGGGAATTCTCAATCATTATTGTTTCAAGTATTTTTTCTGTTCATTTCTTTTTATTTTGGTATTCTCATTATGAATATGCTGCACCTTTGTGGTTGTCCTATAGTGACCTGAATATTCTGTTCTGTTTTTATTAGTTTTTGTTCTGTGTGTGTGTGTGTGTGTGTGTGTGTGTGTGTGTGTTTTGTTTTAGAGGTTTTATTGATAGATATTCAAGCTCAAGGATTCTTTTCTCAGCAATGTTTAGTCCACAAATGAGCCCATCAAAGACATTCATCATTTTATCGCAATTATATATTTTTAATTTATAGCAATTCTTTTGTTTTTTTCCTTAGGATTTTCATCTCTCTGCTTACATTGTCCTCCTGTTCTTGCATGCTGTTTACTTTACCCATTAGATCCCTAAGAATATTAATCATTGGTGTTATCATTTTGAATAGCATCTACATTTCTGCCATCTCTGGATCTGATGCTTTTTCTGTCTCTTCAAAGTACGTTTTTTGCTTTTTAGTATTCTATGTCTCTATCCTCTATCTATCTATCTATCTATCTATCATCTATCTATCATCTAATCTATCTGATAGCCAGACATGATGTACTTATCCTATCTAATAAAGAGGTAAAATGCAAATTGACCATCACTCCAACACACAAGATGGCCGCCCCATGTGGTCAAAGATGGCCGCCCCCATGTGGACACAAGATGGCCGGCAGGGGAGGGCAGTTGTGGGATACAAGGCCTGCAGGGGAGGGCAGTTGGAGGTGACCAGGCTGGCAGTGGAGGGCAGTTCGGAGCAATTGGGCCGGCAGGGAAGCAGATAGGCATCGATCAGGCTGTCAGGAGAGTGGTTAGGGGGTGATCAGGCAGGCAGGCAGGTGAGCGGTTGGGAGCCAACAGTCCTGGATTGTGAGAGGCATGTCCGACTGCCCATTTAGCCCAGTGGGATCGAGCCTAAACGGCAGTTGGACATCCTTCAAGGGGTCCAGATTGGAGAGGGTGCAGGCTGGACTGAGGGACACACACCCGCCGTGCACAAATTTCATGCACCGGGCCTCTAGTGTACTGTATAAAAGGAACTGCTCTAAGTAAGCTTCTAGTAATGTGGTGGTGACATGTTGGGGGTGGGTGGGAAGTGTTCTATAGTCCTATGATTAGACCTCAGATTTTTAGTAAGACTATACTTCTGAACTTTGATTTCACATGTGCTTCTCAGTGTCTCCCCTTACTCCCTCACCTCCAATAAGTGGTACAGAATATTTAGAGTGGCATGAAATTGAATATTTACTTTCTCACATATAGAAGGCCAGAGTGGGTGAGAACTAAGTATTCCCTTTTTCTCCTGTGGAAGATTGAGACTGGTGGAGTTTGGTGTCTCCCTTCTTCTATGCCAGTTAGACTCTAATAAAACCCCAGCAAATTTGGTTCTGATTAAATAATTTCTCCAGAGGAAAGACCATGTTATAAGAATAGAATGCTCTGGTGTATTGCAAAATGGTTCCTTTTTCTTTCCCCTTAATAGAAGCACAGTATTTGTTTTGTTTTGTTTGTTTGTTTTTTCTTCTCCAATATTACTATGAAAATCTGGTTGGGGTTCTGGAGATAAAGCTCACAAAGGTGGGGGGACCACCCTATAACTGGATATTCATGAAATTTTTAGCTCTCAGATTTGTCTATACCCGTGGTCGGCAAACTGCGGCTCGCGAGCCACATGAGGCTCTTTGGCCCCTTGGGTGTGGCTCTTCCTAAGCCTTAGGAGTACCCTAATTAAGTTAATAACAATGTACCTACCTATATAGTTTAAGTTTAAAAAATTTGGCTCTCAAAGAAATTTCAATTGCTGTACTGTTGATATTTGGCTCTGTTAACTAATGAGTTTGCTGACCACTGGTACTGAGCCTCTACCAATTTTTCAATTACAGGTCAGGTTTTCCCACTTTGGCAGTGGTTTCCACTCATAAGTTTTTGCTCTGGTAAATTATGACTCTTGGTATTTGCTTGACTGTCTGTCTAATCTTTGGGGCAGCAGTTTTCCGTGTCCTCACTTTTCTTCCCCACCAAAGAATTGTTGATTTTCAGCTTCTTATTCATTGTTATAATGGCATTGTGACTACTAAAACCCTTACACATAGAACTGGAGACTGGAAGTTCTACTATAACATTTTCTATATTTTTGAGCAAGGAAATATTAAATTTACCAAAAGAGAATATTCTTAAATTTTATTTGAATTAAAGTTAAGAATTTTAAAAAACACTTTTTGGGAAAAAATCTTAAAAATGTTATAGCTTTTGTGCCAAAAGTTGATTTATTGAAAAAAAAAAAGTTTTGAAGTTAATTTTCAGAAATAAAAGCTTTTCCAGAAGAAGCCATTTTTACTTTAGCACATATCTATTTATTTTTGTTCAAATAAAAACAAAATATAGTAGTAATAGAAAGGCAGTTTCAAAGAACCATGTAAGGACTGTAAGGCAAAGGTAGGTAAATAAAAATAATTAGAATGTTAATTTTGTGCATTTTCTCATTTTATTACAATTTCAAAGAAAACTATATAATTTATATTTTTAAATCTTCCACTTTACTCTATTTTAAAAAATGTATTTATTTTTAAGAAAGATAGTAAAGGAGAGGGAGGGAGGAAGAGAAACATCAATGTGAGAGGGAAGCATCAATCAGCTATCTACTGCATGCCCTCTACCAGGGATGGAACCTACAACCCAGGCATGGGCCATGACAGGGAATTGAACTGGTAACCTCTTGGTGCACGGGATGACACCCAACCAACAGAGCCACAGTGGCCAGGCCAGGGCTACTCTATTTTTAAATATGTATGAATCTGTTCCTTACCTCAGCAAGTGAAACTTATAATAGGTCTTAAGATGAGAATTTAGGGGAAACATTATTATTTTGTCCTACAGTTTAAAAAATGAGTTTCTAGAGAGCAAGCTGACAGCTGTGGAGGGGGAGCTGGAGAGGTGGAGGGATTGAGCAAAAGAGAGAAAAAAATGAGAAAGAACTCATTGACTAGGACAACAATGTGGTGATTGGGGGGTGGAGGGGAGAGGGATGGGTGGTAGTTGAAGAGGGCATAGCAGGGATAAATGGTGATGAAAAAAAAAATAAAGAAAAAATGAGTTTCTATTTCCAACAAAAAGACAACAATAAAGTATAGTTAAAATATATTTTAAAATGAAGAATTAACTAGGGAAGAAATAGTACTGCTGAAATAATCTATTCTCAGTTATATCTCATAAATTACCTTTTTGGGTATGCTGTACCAAAATATATAGAAATGTCATAGCATCTCAAGTATAAACAGGGACCAGTTGAATATACAGAGTGGGGCAAAAGTAGCTTTATAGTTGTTTGTATGGAAAATGAAACAATAAGTGATAAATGGTAACACAAGAATAAATTCTATGTTTTGTGTACTCACAACTGAATAACAACATTTGCCCCACCCTATAAAAAAGTATCTATAAAGCAGGAAATAAAATAGTAGCTGTTTTGTAGAATTTTTAAATCTTCTCTAGAGAGACAAATAATAATACTGCCCGCCAGTGGAGAGTGACCTGTTCCCATGTCAGATAAGCAACACAAGTTAATTTTAAGATGTAATAGAGGAGAACAAATACAGCTGAAGTTAGGCATGTATATGTTTTTTTCCTAAAAGACATGAAATGAGTTTAATCTGACAGAGTGTTTTTGAAGAAGGGCATATCAGCAGTGGGATTTATTTTGTCCTTGGTTTCTGCTTTTCATTCATCTCTCTCTGTCCATGGGAAATATCTGTATCTTTAGATCAGTGGTTCTCAACCTGTGGGTCGCGACCCCTTTGAGGGTCGAACGACCCTTTCACAGGGCTCGCCTAAGACCATCGGAAAACACATAGATAATTACATATTGTTTTTGTGATTAATCACTATGCTTTAATTATGTTCAATTTGTAACAATGAAATTGGGGGTCACCACAACATGAGGAACTGTATTAAAGGGTCGCGGCATGAGGAAGGTTGAGAACCACTGATTTAGATATTTTATGTTGTAGATATAAGTATTCCAGCATGGTGTCTATTTACATAGCTGCCATTTCTAATTTGAAAAGCTTTGTAATCCTCCAGTAATAAATGCATTCATAACCACATCTTATCTAATCACTCCAGTGCCTGCACTGCTATTTGGCACTCATTAGCTGAAACTGCCATTCACCTATAATTTATGACTAGCATACAATTATGTGTTATCACTACTCCAAGTGATTACTACACTGCATCTTTTTCAGATGTGGTATGCACCACTCCATGATAAATTATACTGCAATGGATAGTTCATTTCTGTCATTTACTCTATTATTTTCCTTAAAACAATCTTGAGAGAATTATATTGAAATGTGAGTATCTTCTTAAAGTAAGAATATTGTGTCAATGATGTTCTTACATGAAGAGGAAAAAACTGCATTCAGGGAAGGAAGCATTTAGTGTTAACAAATGCATTTGAAAATATTTTGATAGAAATGAAATATGCAACTTTAAGGACAGAGTTTTTTTTTAAAAAAGCACAATTGCATTGTTATTAAAGTCTGAATTTCTTTTTAATAATTTGACAGTAATAGTAAATATTTTAATATTAAATATCATTAAGTGTGGCATGGATAATTGAACAAAATTACGAAGTAATTATCAATTGGAATGTGATGATTTACAAGTCAAAATAGTTTAACCATTTTTTTAATTTACTTAGTATTTTTGTAATAGTTATAGGAACTAGAATTCATTATTCAGTCTGTGTCAAGCAAAGTACTGCTCTAAGTATTTCTCAGTTATTATCTCATACAATTCACATAATATCCCTGTAAATTACGAAATGAGACAGTTGTGTGGCTTACTCAACAGCACATCAAAGGTTTTGTTGCTGTTGATGTTTAGGGATGCCATAACAAAGTATCACAGACTGGGTCTCTTTTTTTGAAAACAACAACAAACAAATAAACAAGACAAAACAAATCCAAAACAGAAGTTTATTCTAACAGAGTTCTAGAGGCTAGAAGTCCATAACCTAATTACTGACAGGACCAAGATATCTCAGAAGGCTCTATGAAAGAATACTTTCTTGTCTCTTATAGTTTTTATTGGCCCCGAGCATTCCTGGGCTTCTGGTGGGGGTAACTTCAACCTCTCCCTCCTTTTAAAAGGTATTTCTTGTGTGTCTCTATGTTTTCTCTCCTTTCTTGATAAGGGCACCTGTTGTTGGATTTATCACCCACCCTCCATCTCCTACACACACACACACACACACACACACACACACACACACAGATGATTCTATCTCTAGGTCCTTAACCAATTACATCTGCAAAGTCTCTATGTGCAAATAGGTTACATTCTGAAGTTCTGAGCAGAACTGAACTTGGTAGTGGGTGTAGGGGGGTGAGACCAGTCACCTCACTCTGATGTGGAGCTGGAGGCTCTATATCAGTGATGGCGAACCTTTTGAGCTCAGCGTGTCAGCATTTTGAAAAAACCTAACTTAACTCTGGTGCCGTGTTACATATAGAAATTTTTTGATATTTGCAACCATAGTAAAACAAAGACTTATATTTTTGATATTTATTTTATATATTTAAATGCCATTTAACAAAGAAAAATCAACCAAAAAATGAGTTCGCGTGTCACCTCTGACATGCGTGTCATAGGTTCGCTATCACTGCTATATAAACACAAATATAATCCAGAGTCTGTTCCCTTAAACCTGTATGATTGTATCAGGGCCTGTGCTTGGTACATATTTTATTTAGTAGCCATTATAATCGCCTGGGTAGATCTTTCTTTTACATGTAAGAATGCCCAAGGCCATGTGTCACAGAGCAGCATCATTTAAATTTGGAGTGACATTTCTAAAACACAAATTATGCCATCACCCTGTGCAAAAAAAAATGTGTTTTTACATTCCTATTAACTTTAAAATGAAAACTACATTCTTTAAAGTAATATTTAGCGTCCACCAGGATCTGGCCCCTGACTTCTTCTTCAGCTCCTGTTTACCTCTCCCCTCCCAACTCATTATGCTCTACCCATTCTGGCCTTCAAGATTCTCCCCATGTTGTTCCCTCCATCTACATAGCTTTCTGCCACCCTTTTTCTTCTGCCTACTCTCTGGTCTCACTTAGCCACTTCGGATGGGCTGTCCTTTCTGACAACCTAGAGTCGGTTTGGTGAATCTGCTATGGGCTCCCATGGCCATCTAGGCAACGCCTACCCTATCCTGTGTGCCTGCTGTGATTGTTTGTTCAATGGTCTATAAATTTGTGAGGGCAAGTCACACAACTATATTCTCAGCTACAGTTTGAATACTGACTGACACTTACATGTAGGTTGAAAGAATAAATGAATGCAATTTGTGAAAAATTGAAATCAGAATATCTTTATGCATGGGATAAAACAGAGGCAGAAAACTGCCTAGCCATTTATGACTCAGTGTCTTCATATTGTTCCAAAAAGTCTTATTCTGACTTTTTGGCACGCTGCTCCTCAAGAAGGAAACACATCTGGGCATCCAGTGAGCAGATGACTATCAAACATTGTGTCCCCAGTGTCCTTATTCCTGCTCTTTCTTCATGAATCTAGGACTTTCTAATCACCCTTTAAGAATTCAGACAGCGTATTTACATGTCTTATTCCATTAGCCCCCACTTCAATAGTAAGTGTTAAAATATACTGAGAAAGGTAGGGAAGCAAGTAATGATTTCATAATAGGACGGTCATGACTTCAAAGGTGATTGTGTTAACTGGTTGGTCATGGCCATGCCTGCATCCCAGGGTTGTACAAAACCTAACCTGCACTGTATGCTTCCTCCAACGTTCACCAGCCACACGATGACAGAGGCAGTGAAATGCTATATAACAGGATTTCCCCTGAGGAATCTCAGTTGTTAGAACATGATGGTGTATATATACACCTGCAGTTTTAAATGTGTGACATCTGAGCTATGGTCAACTATCACTGAGGTATTGTCTCTCACTGGTTGAGTGGTGAGTCCTTTCAGAAGTTTTTCCTGTATGCAGGATCAAATGGAAGGATTAAGTTACACGTCCGTGTTTCCTCTTTCCAGTACAACTTGTACATTTTTTATAATTATACAAATTTAATTTCTAAATGAAAAGTCGATAATGCTTCAGAGTTGTTAGAGAGAACAGATAGTTGAAGTAATTTGTTAGCAGGTTGAGGAGTGAAAGTGATATCCTTTAAATCTTATTTGTTTAAAACATGACAATCTGAGAAATTTGCTTGGCTTCCTGGATTCTGTTCTCAATAGTGACAGTGAGGCTACAAGTCTTCTGTGTGACTGACTAATCACCATACATTATTACAAAATGGTTTCTCACTTCAGCACATGAGTCTATGAGTAAAAAACAAAGTAATATGAAGAATGTGGCATATATGCATTGGACATAAGACTATGTAACTACTTCTCCACTCATATGATTTTTAAAATGATTTACTGTACCGTCAAATATTTGCTTAATTCACATCATGAACAAATGTAGTACCTATGGATTATTTTGAACTAAAAGATGAAAATGAAGAAGGTAATGATGGCTAGTACTATCCCCTGGGTACATTCATTTATTTATTTTATGTTTATTTTAGAATTTGCCAAGCCAGAGTTGTTGATTTCATGGAAATACTCTTCACTTATTATATGTAAAATTATGATGGCAGATGAATTTGCTTTGAGATAAAACTCTATGTTTAAAAAATTATACTAACATATAATCTCCTGCTATTCAACTTGTTCATGTTGTTGAAAATTTTCAAGTAAGATAGGATCATATTTCTTTAAAATTCAAGCTTACAGGGTCTCCTTCTCTGCAAAGGCCTGTGGTGATATAAAATTTAAATGTACCATTGTCTGGGAGTACCACAGAAGAAAAATTATTAGTGCCTTTGGATGTTGGTTAGATTGAATTGCTCTATTTTCTTTATATGCCTGCTTGCTATGAGTAGGAACACCCAGCATGGACTTGCCTCACTGTCATCATCCATTTATTACAGAGTGGTGGCATTTATTTGAATTTTGCAAGTATAATATCAGTTCTCCATTCATTATTTTTTCATAAGTGCATCTTAGTGTAATAATCCTCTGCTCTCTGCTCTCATGTTTTTGTCAGAACCTATTACATCAGTGAAGAAATCTTGTTTCTTTCTTAGCCTTGAATATACTAAGAGCTCATTTAGGTTTTCTAAAACTGAAACAAATGCAGCTAATTATTCCTTGACCTGTATTAACAATCCAGCTGGTAGAGCCCAGACTTAGCTACTGAATATAAAATTATAATAAAATCGAGTTGCTCCCTTCTTCCAAGTTGTGAGCATGTTAAATATTATGAAGCATTTTCAAAGCTGCTTATTTTCTTGTCCTTTAGGCATGATCAACCACTTTTCTATGGTCTCAAGCCGTATGTTGCTTTTTAACTCCTTTAATATCTGTTTCTGTGCCACAGAGCAGAACATCAGAGGGGAGAAGTACCATCTGCACTGGCTGTCATCACCTGCAGGAATTTTTGAGTTGCCTGCGGATGTGATTGAGGCATGGCTGACTATCAGTGTACTACAAACGCCTTCTTTATACTGAAAACTCAGTATGGGAAACATTGTACACTCTTTAGCTCTTTAAAAGGACATTTTTATACATAAGTTACAGTTAGAAATTTATAATTTTCCACTTTCAAAATCACTTGGAAAACAAAATAGAAGATATATTTTAAAACCTGCTATTGAGGAATTTAGCAGAGGGCAACCATCAGTAGATGGGGAAAGAGTATAGCTCAAACATGTATGGGCAGCATAAGTGGCTATCTACTTAGTTTGGTTGAAGGAACACTAGGGCTTATTTCACTTTTTTGCCATGGTATGTGAAATGCCAATAACTTAAGACATTTTGGAGGTATGCATATATTAACAAAAAACTGCTGCTTTGGACAAAGGACCAGTGTTAATTCATTAATATTAAAACCTTAACCTGAGTGAGTTTGTCAGATTAACTAGCTGTCATTTGAAGAGTTAGTTGTGCTATAATGAAAGGGAGAGATATCTACATTTAATGAAGTACTAAGAACCAGGAGGTGCAGTTATTTTTAAACTAAAAAACACATGCAGATATACTTTTAAAGTTTGAGTCTGTAATATTATTACTAACAGCAAATGTTAGTTGAATGAATGAGGGGAATTATTGAACTTTAGTGGCATAGTTATTAGCATTTTACATTAATGTTTTGCACATGGTTATCAAATCAATGAATGAATTAACAGATTCAATAATGTAATTGTTTCTAGATTGGCCATTTTTATGACATGGCATACTATACAAACATTGACTCATTTATAACCTCTTACTCTCTAAACATGCAAAATGAAAATTAGTTTTTCCCTTTTTCTTTTTTATTACCAGAATTAATGAAGCTGGCTGATGGTTAAAAGGTATAGAAAGATTAATGTTCCAAAATAATTTCTAGGTGATTTAGATCTGAGTTCAATATTCATTTCCCATATGTAGCTATCTAAATTCTAATTTATTATATTGCATTCTATTAAAAAGGTAAACATTTTCTTAATCAAAACGAATCATACATTCTAACATAAAAAATGATATGTAAAATTCCAAATTATAAGAGAGAATGGGTAGATGGGCAACTTGTATTTTCTTTAACCATTTTCCATGGATAAATAAACACATCACCTTGATCCTCACCAAACTTTAATTCAAGGCAGAAATCCTAGGTCTAAGAATGTATAATTGGTCAGGACACCCCCTTAGAAAATAAGAGACTCCAAAACACTTTCCCAAAGATATTTTTCAGACCACAATGTCTCTCCAAAAGAAAAATGTTGCGGTTGGCAGTTAAATTAGACTTTGAAACCCAGAAATACTTTATCCCCCAAGGAAGATTTAGAATGCATACTGAGAGGGCCACTACACTACACAAATCCATCAATACCATTCACATCATAGATTATGAAGAATTGCCTAAGTGGCCATCTGCTGAGGGTAACACTACATCTGAACCAAGGGTAGCATTCACAATGCATTCGACTGTAGGCATAGAAAAAACTCACTAAAGTTGATTAAATCATACAGACATACATTGTCTTGCTTGATATAGAGATATGTGACTCTAGGTTTTGTTTGGTGGATCAGTGATGCCATATCTATGTTTTTGTTCAGAACTTTCATTATTCCCTTGGCCTAAACCTTATGTTTAGAAGATAGCTATCACTGCTTCAGACATCAGGGCTCAAGTCTTCATATAGCAAAATTTAAGAGCACAAAGTCAGTGATTACACAGTGATCATGGTAGTACAATGGCCAGAACATGGACAAATAATTTTATGTATATTCCCTTGATTATCTTATCAGGGAAAGAAAATATTTCCCAGACCCCTCCATTGGGTCTGAGTCTGGTCTCATTTATGAGCACTGGGATACAAGCTCGCTGCTAAACCAATAACTAACAAAGGGAGTATAATTACCATGTTTCATTTAGACCAATTATTTATAACCATCCAGGGATATTGGGTAGACAATAGGCTCCAAACAGTGTCCGCTGAATTCAGTATTTCCTCAAGTTGAGAATCATGGTTATATAATGGTGTGTGTGTGTGTGTGTGTGTGTGTGTGTGTGTGTGTGTGTGTGAAATACTGCTTTCACAAACTCCCACTCACTAAACAATGCTTTGGAAAATGTTTTGTTTTTATGTGATTATATGTAAATGCAATAGGTAAATATTTTTTTCTAACACTTGCAAATATAAAACAGTCTTTTGGTAATGTAGCTACCTATTACTACATAACAATACCACCCCAAACGTAATGGCATATAATAGCAACTATTTTAATTTGCCATCAGATTCTGTGAATCATGAATTCAGTCAGGGCACAATGGGGTTGGTTTATGTTTGCTCAGAATTGTCTGGGTCCTTAGCTGGGCTGAATAGCTGGGCGTGACCCAAATGACTGGAGGCTGCAATTATCTGGAGGCCTCTTCATTCCTAAGTCTGGCACCTCTGTTGGTAGGAATCAAAAGGTGGGCACATTCAGGACTCCTGGCCAGGTCATCTATACATAGCCTTTCCTTGGCAAATGGGAAAAAAAATCCTTGGAGGAATAATCTGAAAAGTGAGAATTATAAAAGAACACAATAGCAATCATATGGCTTTTTTAAAAATCTAGCCTCAAAATTTCTTGACTCATCATTTCCACCACAATCTATCAGTTAGAACCTATCATTAAGCCTACCCAAGACTAAGAGAAGGGAACTTAGACTCCACCAGTTGATCAGGGGTTGGCAAGGCCTTATTGCAGAAGAGTATGTGAGATTCAAGATGTTGTTTTCAGCTTTGGAAAATACAGTGTGCCACAAGTAGTATGAGGAAGGTGTAGAGAATTTAGGTGGAAATTGGTATAGACCCTATGATTGAACTTACTTTAAACTTCTCAGGTATAAACTTTGTACAACAATTCAAGGTCTGCTTTGACAAGAAAAAAAGAGAATACTACCCCTCATTTCATTGCTACTTAATAAATCTGACTGCAGAATGGATTCTGATGTAATGTATAACCATAATTTCTCAACAACATAGCTGTACAAAGCACCAGAGAGATATACGGAGTGTTATTTCATGGATCTCAGTTTCTATTTACTGTATCACAAATTCTGGTGAGAAATTTCCACAAGTACTGTGTATATAACAACTCTAGCCTGGTTAAATAAGAGGAAGTGACTACTAAATATTTTCTCTAAACAATACAATATGTAACAACTATTTACATAGCATTTACATTGTATTAGGTGTTATAAGTAATGCATAGCTTACTTAAAGCATATGGGAGGGTAGACATAGGTTATATGCAAAGACTACATCAGTTTATATAAAGGACTTAAGTATCCACACATGTTGAAATCCATGAAGGTCCTAGAAGCAATCACTGGTGAATACCAGGGGATGAGCTATAAAATCTTCAGACCCAGGCACAGAAATTCTAATTATTTTGGTTTGTACATATGTTTAAATTCAATATAAATATTCATCAAAATATTTAAAACATACCCACCAAGACAGGGATGATGAAAGGAATAATTAACACAATAGTTGAGAAGACAATTTGGCAAAATTAAAGATTCACATAGCCTTGACCCAGCAATTTCACTTCTACTAATTTGTGATTTAGCTGTACTCACATTGTTAACATTCAAAGTCTATTTATAGCAGCACTGGATTAACAACTGTCTACTAGAAGATAATTAATGAAACTTAACCTAGCAGACATCAAAGTTAACAGTGATTTGCATTCCCTTTGTAAAACAGAGTGACTGTTCATGACCTCTCAAATCTAGTATGCTGGCTTCTCTTTAGTTTACCCCTTGCCCTGATAAATATCATACAGGGCCTCTCCTGTAAATAGTTCATGGGTAAATCTTTAAGCACTAATGTATGCATTATGCAAAGGTATTTTATATATGCTGTAAAGGTAAGCAAGGTATTTATAATATAAGATTAACTTATTTATGTTAAAAATTTTAAACAGATATAGGTATAGAAAAGTATTCTCGTTTATATAATCTTTAGAAAGACATGTAAGAAATAGTTTAATTCCTTGGGGGAACGATACTGGGGTTTTAAAGTAAGGAGTGATTATTTCTATATAATTATAAATGGTGATGGATGGAGCCTTGGCTTGGAGTGGTAAACACACAATACAGTGTACAGATGATTTGTTGTAAAACAAATCACTTCAGGGGGAAAAAACCGGGCATTCATTGTTTTTAAAACAAAGGCCTAGTATATTTTTTTTGTTTAAAGTGCTACAAAGTTGATGATGATGTCCATCTGGAGTTAAGAACAACTGTCACTAATGTGATTCATCTTTTTAGGTGAGAGCAGGGAGGAATAATCTGAAAAGTGAGAATTAGGTCTGTCTGACTCCAAATCTGCTATTATCCTTGTATATTTACAGAAAAATACATGGGAATTTAGAAGACATAAAGTAAAAGCCCAAGATATTTTTACAGTGTATTATTTAAGGGAAATCAATAGGAGACATTTTTTATTCTTCAAATCAGCATTTACAAATGCAATAATGAGACATGCTTTAACATATCATTATCTAAGAGATAGGTGAATCTTAATTTCTAAAGGATTTTTAAGTATATAGAATAGAGCCAACTAGGACAGATTTTCAGTATAAAGAGATATCATTATACCAATGATTGCAGGCTAATTCCCCACTTATACCATCTGACCACTGACCATGCTAGATCAAGAGGGTTTAATTTCCTTTGTAAATGTTCATTCCTGCTCATTTTACTTGAGAGGAAGTAAAATGGTAGTTTAATAAGGGAAGAAATCATTTTTTGAAGAGAGTATGTAAACGCAAATGCTGTGGATTTTTGTCACAATAATTATACACTTTCCTTTATATCATTTCTGACACATCTGTGTAAAACCAAAAAATAAATCATGTTTTCTGATTTGTTTCTAATAGCTTTTAAATGATGCCCACAAAAGTATTGACCTTTAGTGTTGACAAGAGTACATTGTACTGTTTTCTTCATGAAATGGGTTGTTAGAATATATCCCTTTCCTTTTGTCTTATATGACATTTTGGCATTCATCACTTTTTAAGACTGTATTGGATTTTTTCATGAAAACATTACTGGCTGACAGTTGAGTTTGTCAGTTCTTTTCATTCCTAAGAATTTTTTAAGAAGGTTAATATTAATAAAGTAGCATATTTAGACATTGCCCCCCAATTTATGATTATTTCATCAGTTCTTTTAAAATAACTGATTCAGAGTTATTTTACAAGTGAAAATAATTTGAGCTCAGAGAAGTTATCTGACTTGGAAAAGTCACATAACCATTAAGTGGAAAAATAGAATTCTAATCTAGGTCTGTCTGACTCCAAATCTGCTATTATCCATATCATACTTATAAGGATAATGTCTTTGAAAAGTTCTTTAACATTTACCAAGAATTTTTATGGATGTCAACTCATTTAGTCATACAACAACTCCAAAGTTCATTACTAATATTGAAATTTTGAAAAATATTAAATGAAGATTGATAAATGAAGTGAGTGTCCAAGATAACAGAATTAGTAAGTGACAGACCTGAAATTTGAATTCTGGCATTTTTATTCCCATGACTCTTTCCATTGTGACTCACATGGCTTAATAATTTTACACCCAATATATCACCTAATTTAATTCTCACTTCCACTTGTGTGGTCAGTGAATTTGTAATCTTTTAAAAAATATATATATTTTTATTGATTTCAGAGAAGAAGGGAGAAGGAGAGAGAGACAGAAACATCAATGATGAGAGAGAATCATTGATCATCTGCTTCCTATACAGTGCCTACTGGGGATTGAGCTCGAAACCCTGGCTTGTGCCCTTGACTGGAATCTAATCCGGAACCCTTCAGTCCGCAGGCTGCTGCTCTATCCACTAAACCAAACGGGCTAGGACTGAATTAGTAATGTTGTAATGTATACAGCTGAGAAACCAGATGTTGTGGGAGGTCAAGTGACAAATAATAAGTGGCGGTGTCAAGGGCTGGATCTTACTCCACTGACTCCAAAGTCCTTTCTTACAAGAATACCTGCTATTTAAATCATTTCCTTTTGGCATTAGTGTCATCTATAAATGTAGAATTTCACTTTGAAGCTCTGCTTGGGACAAGTAATATTCAATAGAGTATGTATCAGTCTTGATTCAAGCATTCTAGTACAAGAAATAGGAAGATGAAATGCTGGATTTTTATATCAGTCACAAACTTGTGGGATGAAAGTACTAACTAACAGGCACTTACTGGATTTGAGCATAGCCTTCTGCACACCAAAAACTAAAGTTCAGCTTAAATTTGTGGACTTCATGAGAGTCTAGTTCTTTTGGGGTGCTATAACAAAAATGCCACAGACTGAATTGCTAATAAAAAAAGCACACAGAAATTTGTTTCTCACAGTGATGGAGGTTGGGAAATCTAAAGTGAAGGCATTGATTTCTTTGGTGTCTGATGAGAGTCTGCTTCCTCGTTTATGGATAGCCATCTTTTTGCTGTGTCCTCACTTGGCAGAAGAGGTGAGTAAGCTCTCTAGGGGCTCTATTATAAGGGCACTAATCCCACCTCCCAAAGCCCTCAACTTCTAATACTATCACATTTTGAATTAGGCTTTAATATATTAATTTTGGAGACACATAAACATCCAGTATATTGCAATAAGTGAGTGATGCTTCACAGTGAGCCTAAAATATTATCAGGGAATTGCTTAGGCAAAATGAGAATATGATAAAATTCTCCCCTGTGTGTGTTTGACAAAAGTCTGATATATGAGTATTAGTATAATTTGCTTATGGAAGAGTTAGGAGTCATCAAATTATACAAACCATGGAGTTAATATTATACCAAATGATACCTAAGGAAAATAAGCATAATTTTATTTTATATTCTGGCATTTAAGGAATTTTGTCTCCATGGGAACATTTTTGCATTTGTACAAACATATAGTCCATTTTAATAAAAGGTAATTTTATAAGAGTTGTTTCCAGAATGAGTTGAATTTACTGCTATGACCTAGGCAATAAAATTAACTAAAATTAGATTTTTGCTTATTTATAAGTCTGGGAAAAGCAGACCTTAATGATGGAACGAATGTTTAGCCCTGTGGATTAACTCTGAGCCTTCTAATGAGCCACTAATGTTCATGGGATGCTGGACAGAGTTTAGGAGGATACAAGAAATAAAAGCCTAATGACAGTAATATAATTAATTGGAGAATCTGCTCTGGCTATTAAAAATTAAACTTTAATAGGAAATAAAGGAAATTTGCATTTGTATTTTATACTATGATACTTTTCTAGACAGTATAAAACTCTTGTAAAATTATATCTAGTTGCTTTGTATCAGATTCAAATTTCTGTGACAATAAACATTTCTTTAAAGGACCTACTATAGAACAAATGCCATCTTGTAACTTTGACCATTGACTATAAAACAAAGTACATTATATATGTCTAAGCGACTGTCAGACCATTCGACATTCAACTGTTAGCTATGATGCGCAAGGACCACCAGGGGACAGATGCTCAATGCACATGAATGGAAACATGGAATAGACTGATGAATCTCAGAGGGGAGAGGGGAGGGAGAGGACAGGAAGAGATTAACCAAAAATCTTATATGCATGCTAGAGGCCCAGTGCGAACTGGGTCGAAACTGACAGTCTGACATCCCCTAAGGGGTCCCAGGTTGCGAGAGGGTGCAGGCCAGGACAAGGGACCCCACCGGTGCACAAATCCTTGCACCGGGCCTCTAGTGTTATAACAGAACAATTAGAAAAACACTTCTCTTCAAGAACCAGGTTCGAAGAAGTTTCATAGGGCAAGCACAATGTCTTCCACATAGGAGGTGGTCAGTAAATGTCACTGAGTTCATTTAAAAGGAATGTTTGAGATTTCTTCAACACTTATGTAAACAAAAATCACTCCAGAGATTGTGTTTGAAAAAGGTTTTAAAGTCAGTTTTGCTAATCTGAAAGAATACCATCCATCCATGAAGGCGGATGTAATTTTTGATACCTTTCAGAGTGAATACATACTTGCCTTAGTGCCTACCTATGAAAATTATCTATTTGAGATTTGAGAGATAGGGGAATGTCTACATAAATTAACATTGTTATCATTTCTATGATTTGCAATTTTTGGAAAGCTAGTATAGGAAATATATAATGTAAGATAATCTGGACTGCATTTTCAATTTTGATGATGCTCATTTTGGATTCTTATCAAAATTATCTGTGGAACATATTGGAAAAAGTGTTTTCATGTGTGTAAAGATTTTTAATTCAGAAAGTGTCAGTCAAAATTAATAACTATTAGGAGGTGTAAAGGAATTTTGTCATGAAAATAAAGTAGAATTAAATATGAAGAAATAAGTATGAAATTTTAAAAGTACTAAAAATAAATTATAGGCAATTAAATTATTAGGAAATACATATGTTAAAAAGAGGGTAACAAAACTAACTATTCATTTAAATTTACTTAGACCCAAAATAAATCAGACTCCAGAGAAACAGCAAACTGAATCTAGCATGTCCATATGTGAATATTATATTTAAAATACTTTGCCATGCATATTCGTAAAACATTTCTTCAACCAAAAAGAAACATTGACAAAGGTGGGTATATCTTGGAAAACAAAGATATTGAAAAATTTTAGATTCATTGAAGTTAATTTATTTCTGTATTACCGGGAAAATAAAAGTATTATTTAATTTCTTTTATTGCTTAATACAGCCACAAGTCTTTTTATTTTTTATTTTATTTTATTTATTTATTTTTGCTTTGTAAATTTTTTAATTTAAATTCTTTATTGTTTAAAGTATTATGTAAGTCTCTTTTTTCCCCCATTGATCTCTCTCTCCCCAGCCAGCTCTGCCCCCAATGGCGCCCCCACACCAATTGGAGGTGGGGCTGGCTGGCCAACCTCCCACAGCCTCTCCCCAGGCTGCTGACCCCTGATCGGCCCTCCCCACCCCGATTGGCCTGTGGCCCCTCCCCCAAGCCATCTCCACCCCCATTTGTCCCCCTCACACCAACTGGGGGTAGGGCTTGCCAGCCAATCGCCCGTGGCCCCTCTCCCCAACCAGATTGGCCCTGATCAGCCTTGATTGGGGAAGGCCAGCCTGCCAACCTCCCGCTGTCTCCTCCTCCCAACAGGCCCAGCCCCAATCTGCCCCAATTGGGGCCGGGCAGGCCGGACCCCACCTGTGCACAAATTTGTGCACTGGGCCTCTAGTAAAGTATGTAAAATATATTTGATTCCAGGATAATGCCTTTAGTCCTGATTTTGTAGGCAATGAAGAATTGCATAATCAAAGTATAATTTAAGAACAATTAATCAAATAAAAGTGGGTAGAATGTTAGTAAGGTAGTAAGGTGTTTTTGTAAGTTATCTGATGATAACGTGATATGTTATTCTATAAGTTTACTGAGTTTCCCTTTGCACGTGGTAGTCATATACGTTTTTTAAACAATTATTGACTTGCCAACAACAAGATTTTGTTCATATGGACATTTTGTCTATGTTAAACAATTTTACAATACCAATGAGATGGATAGATATGTTGAATGAGTTCCAAATTTCAATTGACACATTCATGTGATATTATTTAAAAGTGATTATTGAGAAATGTTTTGGTCTCATAAGAAGATAATATTTTACACAATAACTTAATTAGTATATGCTTTATTCCTCCCTACTGCAGAAACAAAAGCATTCTGTTGCTAAAATCTTCAAAATGTTTTATTTGCATATTATTAGTCATTATATTGATTTGTATTTATCTAAAAAATACCAATTCTATACTTATTTGGTTTGATTCATTTTTATAAAGAGTGGACTAATTATTTGTCTAAAATTGGTTTAATATAACTTTGGTGCTTTTGATACTGGATTTTAGGGCTTCAGATTACCCAGGTAAAACAAAATATCTGATAATATCATGTTTACCTTTAAATTTAATCCTAGTATTATAGCTATTGGCATTTAGTCTTCTGGTATATAGACCGAGTTTCTAAATGAGCAGAATGGACAAAGTGAACCTTGCTGAAGTATGCAGTGGGCTATAGGCATGGCTTTCAGTTAGTCATCTTTCTCCCTCTCTGAGACACTAATTCTGCAAGATTAATCTTGGATAGGGTGTTAAGAGACAAATAAGTTTTGATATACCTATGTATTCTCTCCCTTTTTTGAAAAGCCCTCATGGACATTAATACACTAAATGTTCTGAGAATCCCTACTATAAGGTAATACTAGAGGCCCGGTGCATGAAAATTCATGCACTGGAGGGAGGGTCCCTCAGCCTGGCCTGCCCCTCTCACAGTCAGGGAGCCCGCAGGGGCAGGAGATGACCTGGCGATCAGGGGAAGGTGAAGCCCCATCACACCTTTGCTGCTGCCACTTCCAGCAGCACAAGCCTCAGCCAGCCCTAGTTACCTGCACCTCAGGCCGGCCCTGGGTGGCTGGGCAGCCACCACCCAAGGCTTACCTGCGCCTCGGGCTGGCCCTGGGCAGTTGGGGGCCTGAGGGGACTGGGGGGACTCTGGAGGCAGGCACGTGGCAAGGCTGGGCCTGCCTTGGGGTAGGCCTGGCCTTGCCATGTGCCTGCCACCCTGGCTGGGCTGAGGGGACTGGGAGCCGCCATCTTGTGGCTGTGGGCGCCGCCATCTTTGAGGGCGGGACAGTCAATTAGCATATTCCCTCCTTATTGGCTGTGGGTGCCACCATCTTTGAGATGGTGTGAGGGTCAATTAGCATATTCCCTCTTTATTAGATAGGATATTTTAGTTTATTTGTATGTACATGGAACTACATTGTGAAGACATGCCTTTTAATATCCCAAGGAAGTATCTGCATGGCACCCATTTTGGAAAATACTAATCTCACTTCACAGATAAGGAAACCTAGGTCTACAGACACTAGTTCCTGAATAACAGATAGTTGGTAGGACAATAATACCTAGAGTCCAAGTCTTCAGATTCTATTTTTGAACCATATATGCTAGGCTGTGTTACCAAGAACCCCACATTCTCTGCAGTTACACTTTAGACAAAGTATATACCTACATGACCATTAAAATTCACAGAAAGTAAAATGTGAATATTTCTTCCTGATATGACTGGCATGCATTGATAAAAAATTTCATAAACATTGTATAGCTTTAAAATTATTAGTGTTATAAAACATTGATTTCATTTCTCACTTTTACTTTAATAAATTTTTACTAATTGAGCCTTAGGTTTCTTATTGCTCATTATTTTTATCACGTATAGAAAGAGTGCTCGCTCCTTCACTATTCCTGCAGCCTTAACAATAAAAATAATTAAAAGAGAAGAAACGTGAGAATTTAGTTTTGTAAGAGGATGCTGCTTCACCATGATTTCTTTGGATATGATATATTTGTAATGTATGCTAATAATCATGCTGAAAGATGATTTATTTAATTAATAATTTATTCAAGCAATAAAAGTTGAGGCATTATAGATGTCAGACATTGTGCTGGGCTCTGAATCTATCAGCAGCAAGAATATCCTTGAACTCCAGGAGTTGATAATCAAGTTTAAGTATTGAAACTATGTTTAGTGTTGCAATAAATCAGATCATATATGTATATAGTATACATTTGTTGGAGTATCCTTTGGTTGCCCAAACTATTCAGTATTTGCTCTGCCTTTTAAAATATTTACTTGTATCTTGAGATATACCTGATTTACAAGTGAATTCAAACAAAAAGAAATTGAATTTATGCATTTTAATGCTGTCTTCAGCACATCTTCATCTTTAAAACAGGGCACATGTTCTCTACAGACAATGTGTGAACATAAGCTTTCACACAGAAGTGTGATTTGTTTATAAGCCTGTTCTTTTTTTTTTAATATATTTTATTGATTTTTTTCCAGAGAGGAAGGGAGAGGGACAGAGAGTTAGAAACATCGATGAGAGAGAAACATCGATCAGCTGCCTCCTGCACACCCCCTACTGGGGATGTGCCTGCAACCAAGGTACATGCCTTTGACGGGAATCAAACCTGGGACCCTTCAGCGTGCAGGTTGACGCTCCATCCACTGAGCCAAACCAGTCAGGGTAATATAAGCCTGTTCTTTCCCCAACAACAGAATTGTTAAATGAACCCAGCTGAAGGTTCTGTGGAAACTGAATTTTATGGACTTTGCCACAAAATCAAGAAAGAGACTGATATCAGAGATATGTATCGTGATCTGTGCCACTGCTGACTTACACCTGAGGTGGTATGGATATTTTAGCAAACCTTACTCTAACAATTCTCAATGCTTAACTCTTTTGGGGAAAAAAAGTGAATTCAAAACTATAAACAATAACTAATAAATGCCTTCATTTAACACTAAAGCTGAAGACTCATCTAAAGCAAATCACTAAAGACCAATATTGATACATTGGTCAGAGTAAGTCATTGGACTCTATTCATGGTCCCTGCAGTACCAAAGCAAACAAACAATCAATGTTTATAAGACATAAGCAGGTAAGAGAATAGAGAAATTCTACTAGTTCTTCCTTTGTTCCGCAGTGTGGCCAGCTTGACATTTGCTGTTCAAGACTGCCTTCAGGCTGTCTGCAATCTGTTCTTTCAGAGGATATCAGAGCCCGAATTCACTGCCTTTTATACATGCAGGCTAGGAAAAGGACAATATTAACATTCAAGAATAGCCCTAGCTGGTTCGGCTCAGTGGATAGAGTGTCAGCCTGCTGACTGAATGGTCCCAGATTCAATTCTGGTCAAAGTCACATGCCTGGGTTGCGGGCTAAATACCCAGTGGTGTGGCGGGCATGCAGAAGGCAGCCAATCAATGATTCTCTCTCATCATTGATGTTTCTATCTCTCTCTTTCTCTCCCTTCCTCTCTGAAAACAATCTACACTAATAAAAGAGAAACATGGTAATTAGCGTACGACCGCTACCCTTTTCATTGGCTAATCAGTGAGTATATGCAAATTAACTGACAACCAAGATGGCGCCTAATTTGCATATGTCGCCTCCAAGCCACAGACTGAGGCTTTAGGCCTGGG
>NW_005363836.1:2027508-2051553 GCF_000412655.1 Myotis brandtii | reverse complement strand
GGTGATGGGGCTGGTGCCTTCCCCTGATCAGCCCGGTCGACTCCCACAAAGGGAGGCCAGACTGTGGCTTAGGCCTGCTCCCCAAGGGGAGCAGGGAGCAGGTAGTAGGACATCCCCTAGGGCTCCCAGTATGTGATAGGGGGCAAGCTGGGCTGAGGGAACCCCATCCCCAGTGCACAAATTTTTGTGCACCGGGCCCCTAGTAATAATAATAAAAAAGAATGTATCCACTTCCACATAAGAGAATTACTTTCTACACAATATTATGTGCCTTTCTGTTCTGTTACTGTGTCATTGGACCCAGTAATTCAAGATCTGATGAAGGCCTACCAAAATATATTATTTATTTTATGGACTTATTCAGATAATTCTTTGTAACATGCTAGGTAAAAAAAGTGTTGCTTGTGGGTATGTTGAAAGATATCTATGAAAACTGTAGTGTCATAATAGTTTGGAAAATCTAGTAGAATGGGCCAGGTATTTGGATTCAGTTATACCTTAATTTCAAATTTCAGCTTCATTTTTAGTGTGTAGTATTATAATATTAATTTCCATATTATTTTTCTGTAATGTATAGGAACAGCAAAAGCTTTATAAAGTGTGTGTATTATGTACCATTGAGTCAGCTCCAACTCCTGGAGTCTGTATGAATGAGTGATGTCCACACTTCCTGTTCAGAACAGCCCTATTCTGCTCCTGTCTATCCATGCCTATGTCTTCTTTTATGGAGTGAATTCCTCTCATACTTGCTTTTCCTCTTTTCTTACTGCCTGTACTTTTCCAAGAATTATCATCTTTTCCAAAGAACCCTACTGGCTTATGGTGTGCTCAAAAGAGGAGAGTTTCCGTTTTGTCATGTTGCCTCCAGGGATGTTTCAGACTTCAATTCCTCTAGGACCCATTTGTTCAGCTTTCTGGTGGTCCAGGATATTCATAGAGCTATCCTCTAACACAATATTTCAAGTGAAGCATCTTTTTCTCCCTACCAGCCTTCTTCACTGCCCGACTTTCGAATCCGTACATAGTAATTGGAAGTGGGAGGGTATGGATGATCTCTGCGTTGGTCTCTGATGACAAATCTTTGCCATTAGTTTTTTTCCCCCTAATCTTTCCATTGCAGCCCTTCCAAGTCTCAGCTTTTATAAAGTACTTGTGTATAGTTGATTAGTGTTTAGTTTATCACTAATGATGAAATGATGGTAATCGTTATTTGATTATTTACATGTGGCTGACAGCTACAAGACTGCAATACTTTTATTAGGATTGATTTTATTTTTAGACTTTGTATTCTCTGCAATGTGCTTGTATGGATTTTTGTTTGT
Organism: Myotis brandtii; assembly: GCF_000412655.1. Classification (NCBI taxonomy): domain Eukaryota; kingdom Metazoa; phylum Chordata; class Mammalia; order Chiroptera; family Vespertilionidae; genus Myotis; species Myotis brandtii. Next base: position 2,050,231 of record NW_005363836.1, on the reverse strand, counting down.
AATATCTTGATCCCTGGAATTTCCCTTTTGGAAGTCAGAAAAGCATGGATCCTTGACCATAATGATTATTCAAACACTTCCCTCAGCTTCAATTTAATGTCCATTAATTCTCAGTTTATTATTTATGCGAATTATCTCAGTAATTGCTTAGGTCAGCATAATTTTTTTATGTTTTCATTTTATTTAGGCTTATATCCAACCAACTTTAGAATACCTCTTTCAATTTTTCAAAGCCTGAATTTATGAACTGTAGTTCATGTTCTTTCAGAAAGATAAAGAATTTGGATTCATTATAATCAGTAAATCAATTCATGTCAAAGCCCTTTTCCTTAAAGAAATTCTCCCTCCCTTGGTTTGTCTTTGCTTTCCAAAAATACACAATATAGCTGGCTATTAAATAACCATTTTTTATACCGACAGGAAATAGAGAAATACATTTTAAGGATTAAAAATACCCCACCACCCACACACTAATTGAAAATTTAATGATGAGAAATAAACAATCTAAGCATTATCTTTTCTAAAGTCCTAAGTGAGTAGGAAATGGTGTCAGATGCTATCCTGCATCTATACATTTAAAATTATCCAAATCAATTAAATGAGATGAAAAAATATCCAATAAATATATTATTTTGAGGACAGAAATATTGACTAGGCTCTAAAGAAACTTGTACAAAAATGTTAGTTGGCTGAAGACAAACTTTGAATAAAAATTTCAGAATAGTATTATTGGTAATTAAATAATGCTTACCAATTCAACAGGACCAAAGTGTGAGTTTGTCATTTACACTTTCAAAGGCTACAGCTTAGGGATGCACAAGATCATCTAATTAGTCATTATTTTCTCTAATGAAAGCCTGCTGTATATAGGTAGTATGCTAAAGAAATAATAGAGACATTAAAATGCAATGAGATTGAAAGGGAGAAAGCTTGAGAAAGCGATCAAGTTTCAATTTTACATGAATCTAATTCTTATAAAAGAACTATACATTATAAAAACTATAAAATTATAGTTTTCTGTTGATTCTCTTCTCCACTAAAACCTCTTAAAATACTTACATCCTTACTTCATCACTGCACTGAAACAGCTCTCAAAAATGTACTGAGAAGTAATCTTCTAGTTAATGACATGTTTTCAGTCCCTTTTGACTTCTCTATAGTATTAGACACTTAAAGACACTCCTTATTAAAATTTTTCTTGATTTTCATGTTAAAATATGTTTTTGTCCTATCATTCTCAGTACCAAAATTAGTGGTATCGCTCTAAGTTTCTGTCTTTGAAACTCCTTTTTATTCATAATGCCCCATAGCATGACCATACTTACACCTATTGTGAATAATTTCCATATATGTCTATTTACTAATGACTGCATTTATAATTACGTGTTGACCATCTCCTCCTGGTGATGGTACCTATGTATCAAATGCAATATGTTAAAAAATAATTATTATCTCTGTCCTCAAGCCAAGTCCTCTTTCTAATTTTCCCAAATTTAGGGAGTACTTGGATATTTCTAGATATACAAGTTTTTACAATTGAAAAGAATGCCATCTGTTCACTCTTGTCTTATACTAGACCCCCCCACCTCTTTCAAGACTAACAATTTCATCTTGATCATGGCTCTCCCATCTATCTTCTCCTATGAATTTTCTATATTGACAAGTTAGACTAGTCTTTCATGATTGGTGGTGAAGATAATAGCTTCTAATTGAATATTCTGTCTGTTTTAAGAATCCTAACTTCAACTCAGGCTACACAAGGGAGACTTATGCTTTCCCTCTTTATCTTCTATTTGGCTTTTTACCTTCCTCCTTCCCTATTTTTAGTAGTTTTTCTAATTCTTCTAATGCAATGAGATATATTCTCACCATCTAAAAGTTCTATACCATTCTGTCTCTTATGACACTTCTATCATGTCTATCGTGGTGTAAATATTTTGCATATCCTCCATTCTTGATAGTAAGCTTATTGAAAGCGGGGACTTTTTTTGTATTTGTCTTTTAATTTTCTAGTATACTTACATAGCTAGAACTAAAAAGTAAATTTGCAAGGGGGATTGAAATAGGAACTAACTCAGACTCTATCTCAAAATAACAATCTTGAATGCATTTTGAAGCATGATTATTTCTCAATGAGATTAGACAAATATAGCTCAGTTTCACTTTATTTTCTGTGTTTAAATATAAAGTGGAGTTTATTTAATGATACTATTGGTGATTTTCCACTATAGTTGCCTGTCCATTAATAACTGATTGGGATGACCAACTCATTTCACAAGGGTCACTGAGAACCTATTAGATAATCATGACTTTCAGTCATTACTAAAGATGAAAAATAAATGTTTCTCATTATTTGTAAGACAATTTGGGACAATTTGGGGTTTTAAAAAATCTGAAGTATGCTTTGGCAACAATGGTTTACTTTCATTGTTGGGTGGGTGTGTATTTCAAAGGAAATTTATTCATTCATTTGCTCATAACTCAATAAAATGTCACCTGAAAACCTATTAGCTCTTCATAAAGTCATATATATTTAAATTCATCTTTTTTTTCTTTTGTACTAAGTGCATGCAAACTAAGGTAGACTGTCAAAGAATTATACCATTTTGATTTGAAATCCTGAAAACATACATATGGTAAGCTAATGTTTTATAGAAAACAAAGAAATATAATAGTTTTTTTTAAGGGCTCATAATTAGAAAGGCCAATTAGAGAGGAAAAAAAGGATGCATGTGTATATATAGTATGACATCTAGGAAGTGATTTTGAATCAGAAGCAAGTCATGAATTAAGGAGCTCAGGAGACAAGCAAGCCAGGAAACAATAGCCTCATGTGTTCGGTATTGATTGCAAAGACAATTGTGAAATATTGGTAACAGAATAAAAGCTGAGGAAAGCGTGGTTGTATTTCCAACATGAATTTTACAAGGCAGTTTATGCTTAACTAACTTGCTGGGCTGCTTGAAAATAATGCGCTGTGAAAGATAAGAAAAGTGGATATAGTACACTTCGATTTTCATAAAAGATTTTTGGCAGCTTCATGTGAGAGATTAATGGCTAAGGTAGAGAACTGTAGAGTAAACGGTAAGGAGTTTCATACACAGGAAACCAGCTCAGGAACAAAACAGTCTTTGAGAAGGAAAATATCTCAAGTGAAAAAAAAATAAATGTAATAACCCTTAAAATTTCAGAGGTACTACATTTTATATTTCTAATTAAAAAAATGTATTAAATTTCCATTCTTACTCTTTTCTTCTCTAAGTTACTACTACGTACATTTATTATGTTTAATGATGTTACTCAAATATGAATTATGTTAACTACAAATGATACTAACAGTAATGACTAGTGTGTTCAGCAAGAAAATGCAGATAATTTTAATGACAGTGAACAATAAATTTTTCTTTGTTTAAGAAGTGAAAGACTTACTGTCATAAAGTAAGAATTCTGTCCTAATTGACATAAACATTAATAATATTTTACAATCAACATGTGTGTAGATCATCAAAAATTTAATAATCTAAAAATATCATATTGTTCCAATCAAATTAAAACCAAATGAGTAAGCTTTTCCCATAATTAAACAATATATTTATTCATGTACCAAGTAAGTTTTCTTTATGACTCTTTCTCACTGACTATTTAAACTAGCTCCTGAGTTTTGATCACATGTTCTGAGAAAATACAACACTATGTGAGTGGCTTCTATTTGTTTTTCTGAGACAAATGGAGGTTTGTTTTACTTTCAGTACATCAAAGCTAGATTTTTGCATCACTAAATTATTTTTATGGTAAAATGAAGGGGCAGGTACAAGTAACCTCTGTAGATAGTGAGCACAGCCTTTTGTTCCACATGCTATATTCCATTTTTTGAACCATGGAGGAAATCCAGAGATTTCTGTGTGTTCTTACCTTAAGGATAACCAAGAGCAAAGGTTTGAAGTACAATGGGAATAAGGTGAATGTCAATGCTGGCTCTGTGCTAGTCCCGCCCCATTCTTGTTCCCAGCAGTTTGTTGTTTCTTTTTTGCACCATTCTCACAGTACTTTATGTAGAGTTCTCATAGTATTAAAAATATCTTTTAGGCATTAACTATGTGACAGAAATGCGCTTGTTGCAGGACATCACAATGAACCAGTCAACTACTAGGGTCCTTTATGATTTAGCATAGTTAATAAATGATTTAAAAAACGATTTCAGCCCTAGCCGGTCTTGTTCAGTGCATAGAGCATCAGCCTGTGGACTTAAGGGTCCTGGGTTTCATGTCAGTTAAGGGCATGTGTCTGGGTGGCAGGCTGGATCCCCAGAGTGGGTGTGCAGGAGGCAGCCAATTGGTGATTCTCTCTCATCATTGATGTTTCCATCTCTCTCTCCCTCTCCTTTCCTCTCTGAAATCAATAAAAATATATTTAAAACAAATAAATAAATAAAAACTATTTCACAGCAAGGGGCGAACAAGATAGTTAATGTGCTGGGGCAATGCAGACTTTAGGAGAGGTCAATTAAACCTGCCTTGGGGCATGGAATAGAAATGTCAGGATGAGTTTCCCAAAGCAATGGTATTTAAGGTTAAGTGCTTAGGTATTATCACATGGGGCATTTCAGTTAATCTTCAAAATAGCTCTTTCAAGAACATATTACTTTCCTCATTTTAAAGAATCAAGTGTGAAAACTTAGAAGAAAAATTAAATAGTCTCCAAATTCTAAGGTTAGTAGGAGTCAGGAAGAATTGTGATTCAACCCCATGTTGTTTGAATTAAGGGTACAGTTATTCTTGGAGAAAGCATATCAACATTTCACCAGATTCCAATTCACCTGTTTTTAGAGGACATTACAGTGATACTTTTCTTCTTGACTCTTGAGGTTCACTATTTAGAGTGGCTCAAGAAGGTAATGGCCAATATCACAGAATTGTGACCTTGAGAATTCAGTCATGGGGGTAGGAGAATAAACAGTGATCTAATAAACAGAGGCCCAGCCAGAAATTCATGGCTGGAATTTCAGCTTTTCACAAATCACAGTGGAATTTTACATCCCTTGGAGGCACTTCCTTTCCTCAGCCAGCCAGGCACTGAGATATGACAGGTCCAGCTGTCCACTAGAGACTACTGCTGGATGGATCCTCCAGCAAGAGTTGGAGGCTCTGGAATTTTCTGTAGGCAACTAGTCAGATGTAAAGAATATAAATTAAATGTTGGTTACATATTCAAAATTTCCATCCTTGTAATTATAAATATTCATTTTCATTTCCTATCAGTTTTTGCATCAAATGTCTTCTCTCTCTCTCTCTCTCTCTCTCTCTCTCTCTCTCTCTCTCTCACACACACACACACACACACACACACACACTTGCTCACATATACACAAACACAGCTCTTGAAATACACACACATATCTTGTGGCAGCAAAGATTTAACAATAACAAAAGAGTTGATCTTCTAGAAAGATAAGTATATTTTAGATTTCTCAAAAAGAGAAGAAACTCAAGAGACTACCAAGGTTATGTTTAAAAAGAAATATTTAAAATCCATGGGTACTGGCTTAAAATTTTCAAGTGTGTTTAAATATTAAGAAATACAAATGAATAATCAAACTCATGGAATTCAGCAAAATTCAGATATTATTATTGTTAGTCTTAAGAGATGAGGTAAATAATTTTAATTTACTGATATATGGACAATTATAATATAGCCTGTCTCAACCAAGTTTTGTTTTGTATTCAACAGATTTTTAGTAGCTGTAAGCATAATCTTAAAAAACCAACGAAAGTGAAAGACTTTTTGAAATTATATTTAAGAAGGACCTTCTCTTTATAAATAACGTCTTTGGGGTACTAAAATTAATCTGTAAACTAACATTCCAATAATTCTCACACAAATCCAGTCTTCTGTTTTCCTTACCCTGAGGCAGACAGAATCTGAAGTTGGAAAAGGAGAAAAATTGGAGACAAATATGCTGATAGCTTTAAATAAGAAGTTCAATAGCTGAACAGCAGAAAAAGACACAAAATATAGTATTTTAGATATCAAAATGTTTTAAACTGTGGTATAAATACCCAAAGGGTGTTTAATGATTTTCCAAGGCCTATGTAGGAACTGACAGTTTTAAAAATGTTATTGTTCTTAATTTTTTATATATTTTCCCCTAAAAGTGACCTGCCTGAGAGTAGGTCTGTGGTTGGATTTGTTCCAATTCATACCTCCAGCTTTTAAATCTTCTTTCACAAAATCTTTGAAACATATCACGGAGCATGGCCCAAAGTATAAAACTTTCACACAATAAAACAAGAAGTTTATTTAAAATATTGGTGTTGATGTTGAGACGATAAATAGATAATTTCCAAATTGCTTTTCAACATATTGGCAGGAAGTTATAATAGGGTTATAAACTGACAGAGCCTTAGGAATGATTTTGGTGACAGTACTTACATCTCTCTGATGGATTAAAAGATTTGAGTGACATCTCTATAACAGGACTCATTCCATTCCCATAGTCTAATTTAAGAAAACTGGATTTATCATAATTAATTCTGGACCCAGTTTCATGTAAGCATCTATATATATAAAAGCCTAAGCGACAGAATGACCGAACAACTGGTTGACCGGTCGCTATGACACACACTGATGACCTGACCAGGGGGCAGACACTCAATGCAGGAGCTGCCCCCTGGTGGTCAGTGAATTCCCACAGTGGAGTGCCACTCAGCTGAGCAACCCATCCCGGAGGCCCACAAGCCCGGCAGCAGCCACTCATTCCCTCAGTAGTCCTATAGGTCCAATCTCTGAAGAACAGGCCAGGAATCAGTGGACCAGCACTTGCTAGCCTTCTGGAAGTCAGCCTCAGGCACCGTGGCCACTTCCCCTCCTTAGACGCTCTGCAAGGAAGAAACGATATAAAAGCGGCCACCAGGTGATTCCTAACAATCGGCAGGAATGTCAGTAGGATGGATCCGGATCTAAGGCCAGCAAGGGCATCCCACCACCCACCCAGAGGGCCAATTGTGTCCCCTCCTTCCTCCCCCCCTGGACAGGTGCCAGACACAGGGCTCATGGCTGGTGAGTGCCACTGTGGCAGTGCGAGCCTCTCCCGATCAGGACGGACTGGGCACGAGCCCTCAGCAGGTGCAGCGGGGCTGGGATGAGCAAGAGCAGCAGGCAGGAGTGGCAGGCAGCATTGGACTGCCAGTTCTGGCACAATCCCTGCAGGCCACACCGAGGGACCCACCTGTGCACGAATTCGTGCACTGGGTCTCTAGTATAGTATGTTTACTCAAAAAAGTTTGTCCATGTGTCTAGATAATACCACCTCATTAAGACATCCAGCATTAGCTACACAAAGTAAAACACAAAGTTTAATAAATATTTATCAGAATGCTTAATATAATTTAATCAATTGTATGCTATCAATAATTGTAAAACTAACTTTATCCAGAATATTTTTTTTACATTTAAATTCTTACAGTCATAAGAATTCTTATAGCCAATTTACATATTTAATATTATTGCAAAGAAGATAAGGTATCAATAAAAGAGCTAAAAAAATAAAATTTGATTGAGATCAAACTTATGGTAGAAGTAGAATGAAAATATGAGGTCTAGGAGAAAAAGAAACAATATAGCATTTATTTTAGACTAGAGCTTGTTCATTATTTTGCAGGTGGATGATAGCAAATATCAAATCACTATGTTATTAGTTTTTCTTGGGTACATGAAAGAATTAACAGCCTTATTTTTAAATAGCCATAATAACAATAATCAGAAATTATAATTTTTGCAAGGAACTCAGCTTATAATAAAATTTTTAGGTAATTGAAAAATGTAAAATAGTTTCCATAGTGTAGAAAATCATTTTATTGACCCTGAAAACAAAGAGAAAACAAATTGGTACCATTTTACTTCATCTCACTGAACTTTGGAAGATCACAGTGCCCATGAAATCTCCAAGTGGAGATTTATAACCATGTCCTATAGTTCTGAGGAAAATTAACTCATAAAACTTATCATAATTATAAAATATTTACACTTATATTTTGCTTTATAAGTTTGCAAGTTTACCTTCCAGGCACGGACTCAACTGATCTTATACTTAACTAGAGGCCCAATGCATGAAATTTGTGCAAGGGGCTTGGCCGCCGCCACAGCTGCCTCAGCCTCAGCTCCCGCTGCTGTGGCTTCATCTGCAAGGTCATTTGGAAGGATGTCCAGAAGGCTGTCCAGTCTAATTAGCATATTACACTTTTATTATTATAGATAGGAGTTCCATAAAACAGGTAATACTATCTCCATGTTGCAAGTAAGTAACTAAGCTTTAATAGAGATTGAATTACTTGACCCCTAACTTTCTAGTAAACCAGGGAGTTGGTTTCTAAACTTAAGTTTTGAGTCTCAATATATATGCTTTTTACTAAGTGAGAAGTAATTTTTATTTCTTTTAAATTATAGTTGACATACAATACTAGATTGATTTCAGAGGTACAACATAGCGATCAGACATTTATATGAATTTCAAAGTACAATTAAAAAAATATAACACCAAAGCTCTCTTTTTCTACGTGAGTTCTGCTTTAAGATAGGGAAGTACGAAGGGAAGAAAAGCTTTTCTGGAAGTAATGACTCATCTATCTGCAAAATCATTTCTTGTGAACCAGCCCTATACTATGACAATGTAGATAAACAAAGCTCTGCAAATGCCTCATATTCCTTCTTCCATTTATATTTTATAGCACAGGCTTTTTGTTGTCATTGATGATGGTGGTAGTTTGTTTTGTCTTGTTTTTTAAACAAAGTTAACCATAGGAAGGTAGGTTAATAAAAGTTGCCTTTATTTACACACTTACCAGGTACCTGGCACCATGTTAAACAAACTATTTTAATTTTAATAATAATGATTTTAGATCAATAATTTTACTAATCCCATGATAAAGGTAAGAAACCTAAGGTGAGTAAAGTTTACTCCAGGTTCCAGGGATAGTGCACAAGAAAGCTGACATTTGAACTCCAATATTAAACTTGCTACATTATGTGCAGTCTCTAAGAATTGTCCATGTGATCTAGCTAAGAGTTAAAATTGAAGACTATTTTTAACATTTAACATCTTTTGCAAAAATATAATCAGTTTAAATTTGTTTTCAGGGAGCACATGGAAAACCAAACTGCATTTTGTTTTTTCCCTCTGAGGTACATTGCCTAATATATTTGAAGGCATAGATCATATTGAAATATGGTTTAGTCAATTTTATCAGAAAAGGACATAGACACATGGATTAATGGTTACTTTAGTTAATTATTGCAAGTCTGGCTTCAATTAATTGTACTGTGCATCCATTTTTATTCATAAAATAAAATTTGTGTTCAGAATATATTTTAGTAGAAAAAAATGAAAGAAAAATCCAGCAGTGACCAGCAGAAAGTTTAAAGATCAACATAGAGAGAATGATTCTTATAATTTTTTTATTTTTTAAATGTCCATATTCACCAATGCTATAAAGAAGTATATACCTTTCTGTATATCTATTTTTTATGTTTCTTATTTTATCAGTTGTATTTATATGCAAATAGAATACTTTCTAAATGACTTAGACACAAAGATGGCTGATGCGAGGCAGTAGAGTTGCTGATACTGTTTGAATGCAGAACTCCATGGTTCTGAGAATGAGGTGTCTGTACTGGCTTTCTCCCAGGGAGGACAGAAGAGCAAGGTGTGCCTGGAGCTTAGCGCTTTATCGGGACACGTCTCTGGGCTGATTTGATTCTCCCTCTCAGATGCGGTTACTTTAAACGTCTCCTGCATGCATTTTGAATGTAGTGCTCACTCCCTTTATAGCTCCTGAGGTGAAAGTCCAACTTCTCCAGGAAGCATCTGCCAGGGAGCAGCACTGCAGACAGAATTCTCCCCACAGCGGTTCAGAGCACCTGCTAGTTAACAGAAATTTTGAAGCCCTTCCAGATCCAAGTATCTCACATTCAAGTCCACGTGGGAGAAAGCAAGCTGGTTTAGTTGGATTCAAAAACAAAAAGTAGAAACGACGGAAACATTTTCCAATTCTATTCATGCTTAAAGTCATTTGAACAAAGCTAGTCCTAAACTAACTTCCTCAATATGTAACACCTTGTCCTTTTTACAATCTCTGCCTCATTCATCAAGCCTGCATTCATGCGTGCACCACTCTTAATGTGAAGATAAGATCTACCTACTTCTCAAAAGGCTCTGTGAATGTTAAATGTGACCAAGCATTAAAGTATTTTCCATTCCTCTTAGTCCATCCATAGTTATCAATCAGCTAATGAAACTTTTTATTATTATCAAGACAAGATGATGATTAGACTTCAGTAGTAGGCCGAAAATGAAGTCATTTTACCAATCAGACTTTCCTATTTTATTTAGTTACTAGAGGCCTGGTGCACAAAATTCTTGCACAGAGGTGTGTGTGCCTTAGCCCAGCCTGCTAAGCTGGGACCCCTCAAGGGATGTCCGACTGCCCGTTTAGGCCTGATCCCACCAGGATTGGGCCTAAATGGGCAGTCGGACATCCCTCTCACAATCCAGGACTACTGACTCCCAACCGCTCACCTGCCTGACTGCCTGATTGCCCCTAACTGCTTCTGCCTGCCAGCCTGATCACACTCTAACCACTCCCTGCCAGCCTGATTGACACCTAACTGCTCCCCTGCTGGTCTGGCCGCCCCTAACTGCCCTCCCTTGTGGGCCTGGTCCCTCCCAACTGCCCTCCCCTGCTGGCCTGATCGCCACAACTGCCCTCCCCTGCCGGCCATCTTGTGTGTTGGAGTGATGGTCAATTTGCATATTACCTCTGTATTATATAGGATAAGGTACAGGCTCTCTTTACCCATATTTATTTTACTTCATAAATGCTAATTTATATGTTGAATGTTTTACAAATAATGTATTCAAGTATTCTAAATGTAAAAACTCCTTGTTGTTGCCATTACTAAACATTGATATTTTGCTTACATGGAGGCTCAACTTACATAAGCTAGTGGAAAGAGTAAGATAAATAAAATTGTAGTATTATAGTAAAACATGGTTTAATTACAAGTTGAAATAAGTGAATTTAATGTTTAAAATTTAGTGATTAATCCAAAACCAACTTTTAATGATTTCCTAGACATTGAAAATGTTGAGTAAATATTATTTTTAATAAAGACTTAAATAATTTAAATTGCAGAGTAAAGTAAGACTAAAAGACATAAATTTACACTATCATTTGATTGCATTAAAGTTCCCATCTTTTAGGAATTAGGTTTAGATCTCATAAAAAAAAAAAGCAAGAAGTTTTATTTTTTTTACTTGAAAAGTTTTTATTATTTTCTTTTGATTTAAAATATTAAAATATTTAAGTTGTTTGAGAATTTTTTCTTATAATTAGAAACCAGCTGATAACTTTCAGTCTCTTACCCAATATATTTTAATATATCTTTATTATTATAAAGAAGTGCCAGAAGGAAATATAAAGGAAATGGATTTCATTCTCTAAAAAATTAGAAATTAGTTTTCCTTTTTATGCTACATGATGTAAAATATGCCCAACATATCATAATTTCCATTCTAAAAATCACTGTACATGTATCATTGATATTACTAGATAGCTTATGCCTGAAGGTTTAATTCAATTTTGTCATAATAAAGTTATTTGTATATAGTACAAATTTCAATAAAAAAGTCATTTCAGTAAGTTACTTAACCTCTCTGTATCTTAGTTTCCTCTCTGTAAAATAAGCATTATCATGGTACTTTACAGTACCTATCCCAAAGAGTTGTTGTAAAGATTGAGTGAGAAATATATGTAATACCCTTACAAGAGTATTTGGCAGACAATAATGTTAGTCTATTATTTTCTACATAATAGTATTTAGCTGTTACCTGCACAAGTACATTTTACATAGGTATTTATTTAAAATGCAATTCTCATTATTTAGAAGGCATGAGTACTTAATTAAGTAACTGAAGCTCATTTGGACAAACTATTGATTGTGTGGGTTTTCCTTGACAAAGTCTTATACCTCCTACACCTGCCAAGAAATAGAAGTTAACAATAATTGTTTCTGCCACAAATAAGATTTTGTCATAATAGTAGTAAAAGAGAACTTAAAGTATTGAGTCAACCACTATGTTATATATCATGATATGATTATCTGGAAAATATTAAATATATAATCATAAAATTATTTATGTATATATGTATACACATGTCTATCTATATTCATATACATTGATCTCTATCTCTATCTCTATCATCTCTATCTCTATCTCCATCTCCATCTCCATCTCTATCTCTATGTTTATGTCTACCTGTGATGTTATCAAGTAAATAACTGGCATGAAAGACATTAAGAAAGAGAGTGCCTTAAAAATAAAGACAAGTAAAAGAGAGATAGAATTTGTTCTGTTTCTTTTAATCTATGCTTTACTTCCTTTCATTGTGGCCTGGACTTCAGGATATCAATGCTCTCTTTGCATGCAAGAATTAGCATGGAGGTTGTATGGGTTCTGAATTTATTTATTTTATTTTCTCTGTATTCTTTTAAAAGCTCTCCTGTCAAATTTAGAACTTTGTGATACCATGAAAAGACAGCCATGAAGGTAGCTAGCCAGTTTCTTCACAGCAATATTGTTTTCACATGGCATAGTTTTGAATCCAAGGGAAATTAATAAAAGAATTTTCTTCTTTTTTTAGTTAGTACCTTTGATGAGAACTTTCATTAGTCACCGTGTCTAGAGAAAAGCTGGTCTCTTTCCATAAACTTGAATAAATCCTGGTGTGTAGCGTACTGGTAATGGTGCAAAGGATTATGTTTTTGGAACGTGTTATAGGGCATTAGAGATATGAAAGTGAAACAAATCATTCCTCAGCAGCCATAGGCTTTTTCCCTAATAGAGCTTTAAAAAATAATAAATAACCTAACTATGCTAATTTCTACTAAACTCTCTGAGGTCCAACTTTCATATTTAATCACCACAGGTGATAATATCACAGACAGAGTCAGTTAGAATATTCCAACATCAGTTTGATCAACTAGCATCATACCAAATAGAACTTATTGCTCCCAAAATAGGGACCTGCTAATATGTGGTAATGTCATTTATAAAGGAGCTCCTTCAGAGAGTTCAGAAGTAAATGCAATTCTGATTAGAAAAGCGTTAACTTTGGGTTAATTTTATCAACCCAAAGTTGGGTTGATATAATTAACAATCGTGAAACAAAATAAATATTCCAGCTATTTTCTTTCTTTATTTTTTAAAAAAATTATGAAACTAAATTAAATTTTATTTTTTTTCATCATCATTTATTCTCCCTATACCCTCTTCCGCCTCCACCCACCCATAATCACTACACTGTTGTCCTGGTCAATGGGTTCTTTCTCTTTTTTTTCCTCATCCCTTCACCCATCCTCCCCACATAGCTGTTATATTTCTAACAACCAGATGTTTGGAACTATGTATACAAAACATCCGGATGATTGACTGAAAATTGAAGTATTTGTCATGGTGCTAACACAGCTTATGCTGAGGAGTGTATTTTTGAACTGCTTCACTCATCTCCCTATAAAGTAGATAATGGAGAAGATTTTTTTTAAAAAAAGAAATAAAGAAAACACTTTTAAGAAAATTCATGCCATACTCAGTTAAAGGATGTATTCATTATTAAACATTTTTATTATTATTTTATTGTCTATACTTACAGGGATCCTAAGCTCACTGGCTCCTAAAATGTTCCATTTAGAAATCTGGAGAGGATAAAAAGATCTGAGTTTGTTACCTAGAATTATGGCTTTATCCTGCTCTCATTAATTACATGACTATCTTTGTTTCACCAACCTCTCCCTCACACAGGAATTACTCCATCCTAAACAGGTAGAATCTCTCACCCTTGCTGATGTCCGACTCTAAGAATGCATAGTCTATCACCACAGTTAAGCGTTCAAGCTGACTGGCTCTGTTCATGATACCTTCCTTCCTTCCCTCCAGGATTCTTTCTTAATACAGCACACATGCCAGGTAGAGTCCTTTGTATTGTAAAGGGAAAAAATAGGGTGAATGTGGGGGTAGAGGACATAGGTGTTATTCTCAAGGAATAGATTTATTTGTTTGGCCTATTTCATATATTTTATATAATCATCTTATAGTTTACCTTAAAATATATAAACTCTATATAAGTATCTTATGATTTTTATGAAATAGAAAGACTTGCTACTTCCAATTGATGAAATCCATATATAGTTGAGTTATTTAAGTTCTAACTCAGTAGTATAATTTGATAATAATTATGCAGCAATCCAAGGAAATAATAAAAAAAATGGTGTTTTTTTCTTCTTTTTTTCTGAGTCTCATTTGAGGATTTTTCTAATGTATGTCTTCAAAAGCTTTGAGTTGGGACCAATAGCAATTATGAAATATAGTTACCTAAACCCAGAGGACATAAGGGCTCATTTTTTCACTTTCACAGTAGAACATAACTTCTATTCTTCCTGAAGGTCCCTGACATGCCAGAACAGAGGAGCAGTGCTTACGCTAAGACTAGAAGTTACAACCCAGATCAGGTCTATGAAAGCGCTCCTGTCTAAAGGCTAGTTAATCTCCGTGGTTCTCTCCTACCCCCCACATAAAGGAAAAGCTGCTTCTGCCTCTAGGGAGAGGGAAATGCAGAGCAGAGTGTTCAAAATCAGACTTTCATGGTCAAATATCCATTAATAATTAATGTTCTGCTTCCTTTAGAATAGGACAGGTTAAGTAGTCGGTCATATTCAGTAAATAAGAAATTACTTGCAGTAATATCTGCAACATTCTAATCATCTTCCCATTTCTGAAACCTATTTGAAAAGTCTTTGATCTGCATGCATTATGGTGGAAAGGGCATTAGATGCAGAAATATTTGACTCAATTATATATTCAACTTTGCCACTCACTACTGGTGTGGCTAGGGCAAGTCATATAACCAAAGCTCCAGTTATTTCCTGGTGATGAATTAGACATAGCAATCCATACACCACAGGGTTGTTATGAGCACCAGATAATGTGTGAAAGCCATGAATGGAGAGGTCACACAATAAACTTCACAAATCCAGATGGTAAATACAAACGTTGGAATTATCACAACCCTAGTAGTGGTGTTAGTATTGTACCCAAAAGTACAAATGCAATCTTGTAAAATGGGAAATAGGCATCCTCTATCTTCTTTCTGCATATTTAAAAGAATAGAAATACACTATAATTGTTTAATTATATCGTTAAAGTGGGTTTTATTTTCTTCATTACATATATAAAGAAAAACTTTTCAATGAACAGTGACCTTCATGACTTCCACTAGTTTGGATTCTGTAGATGGTGAAGCTGACTACAAATGAGATTCTGCAATGTACCCTGTTCCTTATTTTTTTCACCCACTGATTAGTTTCATGCAGTTGGCAGCAACCTAGCCCTGCTGCATTCAGCTTGCAATTTTGGAGCAATCTCAACCACTGTGTTCAGTCCCCCAAGGTGTTCTGTCGAAATGCTGTCAAACTATTTCGATGTGTGTGTATTTTCATTCTGTAGCTGCGCTTTGTACTCATTTAAGAGAACCAGTCTTTAATTTGTATCAGAATGTTTTCCAGATGAAACAGAATTCCAGGCCTCAGCAAAATCACTGACATATGACCAGAGCCTTCTGTTCTAAGTCTTGATGTGCCTGACTTCTATCAGAGTCAAAGCTATATAGTTGAATCTTGTTACAGAGTACAACTTTGAATAAATGGCTTCAAATTTGGCCTCAAAATCTACTGTCATCATGCTTACTATCATCATCCTCTGGTTCCAGTTTACCATTCCAGTTGCCTCTCTCATCTTTCCCTTATAGCTCATGCTTATTTGTACATCCTGGGAATGCCTGTTTCTCTCACCTTTCCCTGGTGTGGCCCGCGTATAGCACCTCTGTCTAAAAGGCTACGTCTTCCACTTCTCACTGCTTTAGCTCGGGCATTTCCTATCCTATCCTATTTCAGAAAGCCATATCCTATACCCCAACACCCTTACTGAGTCAAGTAACCCTCTTTTGTCTCTCATGGATCTTAGCTTGAATTAATAACATTATTTTTTATTAATGTACAGTATTAACTATATTGTTTGGTTGTCTTCCTTACTAGACTAAACATTTAGAAGAGTAAGGATAATATCTTTTTTTTTTAACCCATAAGTAGTAGATGCTTCATAAATGTTTATTGAATAAATGAATGCTACCTGGAAAAACTGCTGGTCGGTTCATTGAAAAGGCAACAAAAATTTACTACTAAAATTGCTACATTTAATTACAGCAGCAATATTATCAGTGAAATGCAGCTTATAATTTTAGTGTGCAAACTTACCACTCTGAAAATGCAGGAGATTTTAAAAATAAACATGTATATGGTACTATATTCTATGCTTTGCTTTCTGCATCTGGTACATTATATTCAGAATTGGATTGGGTTGAAAGAGGCTCACTTGTACACATTTCCTATTTATTATTTCAAATAACAGAATGTGTTTTAATGTCAGAAATTGTTACATGAACTAATTTAGCCTTATTAAATTTACTTGTCACACAGAAAGAATGAAAACTGATTTTGACTGGCTTTCAATGAAAACACACGCACACATGCTCTCACAAAACAAAACTGTATGCAGGTATTGTTTCACATTTGTATTGGGAATGGAGACCTACCAGTGTGTTCATGTTTCCCGTGTTTATGTCTGATGTTAGGATGTGATGAAGTGCTATAATTCATCAGATGAGAATACAGTCAGAACAAAGATAATGTCTCTCATTTTCATTTGATTAATAGTGTTCTGTCTCTGGTAATTTGTAGGTGTTATTTGGAAGATGGAGCTTCAAAGGGTGCCTGGCTGAACCGGTCAAGTATTATTTTTGCGGGAGGTGATAAGTGGTCCGTGGATCCTCGAGTTTCAATTTCAACATTGAATAAAAGGGACTACAGCCTCCAGATACAAAATGTGGATGTGACAGATGATGGCCCATACACGTGTTCTGTTCAGACTCAACATACGCCGAGAACAATGCAGGTGCATCTAACTGTGCAAGGTATGCATTTCCATAACTGCTATACTGGGAGGGACTATGCTTAGAAATGTTCAATCTTTATTTATTTTATTTTTTTAAATATATTTTTATTGATTTTAGAGAGGAAGGAAGAGGGAGAGAAATATAGAAACATCCATGATGAGAGAGAATTATGGATTGGCTGCCTCCTTCAAGTCCCCCACTGGGGATCGAGCCCACAACCTGGGCATGTGCCCTTGACTGGAATAGAACCTGGGACCTTTCAGTTTGCAGGCCGACGCTCTGCCCACTGAGCCAAACCAGCTAGGGCAGAAATGTTCAATCTTTAGATAGCAAAATTATTCAGAAGTAACTGACAATGTTGAAAGACATGTGGTCATAGTCTTCAGGGATTTATGTTCCTAGATTCCATTAAGTGTAATGGGTATTATAGTCATATGAATCACCACATACCAAGATAAAATCAATTCACATCACATTGTGATTTTTTGTGTATGATTCACTTCTTATCTTCCTTTGAGTTACCCCTTCAATAAATCTTTGAGAACCCATGATTGATACATTAAAATAAATATCTGATAACCCATGAGGGATGCATTAAAATATTAGAACTTTTTAAAATATGGAGAATAACTCTTTAAAAGTAATTCCACAGGTTTCCAACATTCTGTCTCAATCCAATTTCTGTTTACTTTGATTAAAGTTACAATGAAAAGAAGCAGCCTTCTAGAAATACTTAATTTAAATATAGAGTAATTGAAAAAATATGGTACAGAATGCTTTCTACTTTGCCATACTTTCAGTAGATCATAAATCATGCTAGCTAACTTGCAATCTCCAATACAAACAGAATCATCAAATTATGTTATTTTTCTTGCACACTAAAATGTAAGAGCATATTTATTCTGAACACAAATGCTTCTCAAGAAAAATGAAATTATAATGCAAATAGAATGGAAAATGTATATTTTTGCCATTTACATTATTTCCTCGTGCGTTTTAGATTAATCATGGTTTGGTTGCATAGAAATATTATGTTGTGGAACTCAAAATGACATTGCAGCATTTCTAAGTAAAATTAATAACAAATTGTATGATAATGTGGTGCCAGTGAACACATGTTTTATTCCTAACAGGAATGCTGAGTAAGCAAGTTATTTGTACTACCTCTGAGTTAACCCTTCTAATAATTTACACGACTAATAAGTGTTAATTTATGCAAGTGGCTTATATCTGGAAAAGATTGTTAATCTATTTCCTTATATAAATGTAAACCTGAATTCAAATACAACTTCAATTGTTAGTAAATATTTTAACTGTGATAAAAATTAAATTTATTAATTAAGCTATTAACTTGAAGGAAGAAAGTATAATGGAGAATTAAATCAGTGAATTTTCTCATTGGCTTTTCTTATTATGATCATTGCTAACTGTAAGAAGCCCCTTCTTTAAAAGCATAGGAGAAGATAGTACTTTTCACCAAAGCCCACCTTTATTCAGAGATTATCCAGAGATTCCAGAGGGCAGGATTTTGTCCAGCTTCAAAAACTAACATGAGGTTATAAGTCAGAAACACATTTCTTCTGTATCTAGGCCTAATCTGATTCTCTTGTGTAGTTCAGTGCCCTTTGACCTGTGTTTCTAGCTCAGAGACTACAAAAGATTCTTATTACATAAGAAAAAGTAAACTTGGACAATAATATATTTGAGTGACTTGAGATACAAAATTTTTGCTTATTGTAGATTTAAATGATGTATTTTATATCGTGAATATATCCCTCTTTCATTTTTTCTCATTCTTTCTTGTTCCATGTTTGGAGGAGATTTTTAAACTAGATTATGGATATATAAGCCCTGCCTAGAAACTTGTTTGATTTCCATAGGATTTCTTTATAACCTTATGTTACATAGACTGTTTAATATTATGCACATTTTAAAAGCTGTTGCACGCCTTACTCTGGCATTCTTTTTTGCTAGCCATTTGATGATGGTGAACTTTTGAGTACCACTTCAGGGAATGCGTATTAGGAACACACTCATTGAATGTTTTACCAGTATTACGTTTTGTTCCTCTAGAAGAAAATTGGTTACTATGTTGAAAGCATGTGCTTGGGACAAATTAAAAGCTAATAATTTTACATATTTATGAGCATAATTACTTATTAGAAGTTGATTGGCATGTGAGCAGTTTTCCAATTACATTAATAAAGTTCAGGGAATCCATTAATAGGCTTGTCAGTCAATTCAAGAACTAAGCAAATGTCATGAAAAGTCAAGGCTGCTTAAGCTGCATTTCCTCTCAAAGAACGGAAATAAACTGATGTGCTCATCTCTTCAGTCTCTGAATTTGTTCTGTTGTCTGGTGCTCAGTGTATCTGGATAGTTTTGAAGTGTATGTTCTTTGCCAAACAATTTGTTAAGCCTTTACTCACCAAGAAAAAGAAATTTAGCAATTGAAAGAAGGGTAGTAATCACTGATGTCAAACAAACATTGGCTGATAAAAAATAAAGCTCATCTTTAATTGTTGCAACTATGTACTCAAAGAAGCTACTTAAAATCATTTTAGAAAGGGGGAATAAACGGGATATCATGCCAAGGCTGACATTGTGCATGGGAAATTCGTTGGTGCTATTGATTTATTAGAGCTATTAATATCAATAGCTCTAATGAATGGAGCAATGAAGGAGAAAAAACACTGGGATATGGGTCGGAAAACCTGGATTCAATTCTAAAATTTTCTTCATGAAGTGGGTAATTATCAAACCTCTCTAAACTCTAATGTTCTCATTGGAAAGATGAGGCCTCAGAAGGTCTTAAGGTCCATGGCAGTCAAAACCAAAAAGACAGATGACCAAAAAATAAATAAGTAAAAAATCCATTGTGATTTTTAGCTTTTGATTTGAAAGGTAAAAAAGAGATTTCAATTAAAAAATTAAAAACATATATTCATAGCATTTGTAGAACACTTCCATTGTGCACCATGCAAAACAATTTTCAGACAGTAGCGTCTTGTATTTACTCTGCAAGTGTGCTTTATTTATCTCCATGTTTTTCTTTCACCAACTGAGCCTAACAATGCATGTGCTCATGGAATTTGAAGAATGTGGTGAATTTGGGTTTTGCTTAAAGGGTTAGAAATTAGCTAACAAACTCAGTGAAAAAATTACTTATAAGTAATACTAGAGACCCGGTGTACAAATTCGTGCTCCAGTGAGGTCCCTCAGCCTGTCCTGCGGGATTGGGCCAAAACCGGCTCTCCCACATCCCCTGAGAGGTCCTGGGTTGTGAGAGTGTGCAGGCCAGGCCGAGGGACCTCACTGGTGCATGATCAGGGCCAGGGAGGGATGTGAGATGTTGGCCAGCCAGGGAGGGACTGCGGGAGGGCTCCAGGATGTGTCTGGCTTGTCTCGCTCAGTCCTGATCAGCTGGACCCCAGCAGTAAGCTAACCTATTGGTTAGAGCGTCTGCCCCCTGGTGGTCAGTGCACGTCATAGCAACTGGCTGACCAGTCAACTGTCTGCCCCCTAGTGGTCAATGCATGTCATAGTGAGCAGTTGAGCAACCTTAACATATCATTAGCATACTAGTATTACTCTTTGATTGGTTGAACAGCCAAGTGGACGACTAAACACTTACCATATTAGGCTTTTATTATATAGGATGTTGCTAATAAATCAAGTTACCTAATTGTTCAGTGATAGATGGTGTGCTATGCTTCTCTTTACAAGGATGGGCTTGCAAGGTGTCAAGTAAATGACATTAGCCAATGGTATTTAATGGTCAACCCTTTTGAAGGTAGCCTAGAGAACCACCTTGCCCAAAGTCAACCTCTGCCTAGAGCAACCAGTATCTGATGACTGATTGAGCAGGAAGCATAAAGGCCCCTCTCTTTCAGCCTAAGGAAAGTGACTCTGATGGGTCATTTGGCCGTAGGCAGCTGAAGCTGTTGAGCAGTATGTACTGCAGTTTATCATCTTGCTCTGTTCAATCCCTCTTTCTTCCTTCTCCAGGGTTTTATCACAAGGATATCCCTTAATAAATATCCTGTACTGTCAACTCCATCTCATTTTATTGTTCACTTCCCAAAGACCCTAAACTATGACTATGTTAGATCCTTGCCTTAGGCTTACTCATTGTTTTGAGAAAGGCTTTGTAGTGTGGAAAGAAAATGCATTCAAACATAATTCATTATTAACAGTCTGTTTTATATCGGAAGGGATTTAAAGCAGCTTTTAAAGAAGTATTTAGTAAATCAAGATAAATAGGAGAAATCTGAAGCAAATGATAAGGTTAGATCATAACATTTGTAAGATGATTTCTATATAAGTTTGAAGCTTGGTAAAAAAAATAATTCTAAGATTTATAGCAGCTGACACAACAAGAGAAACAGGATCAGTTATTCATTTCATGGACCATAAGGTTAAAACTTATAGTTCTTACTTCCTTGATTCTGTTAGTCAGAATGGAGAAGGATTTCCACTGAGTCATCTCAGAATATCACTGCGAGCTATGAGGAACAACTCAACAGGAAGTGTGTAGTTCTCACAGTACTCTTTCATAAGATTGTTCCTTATAACATGTTTCAATATAGCCCAAAGTACAGGGAAGTTAAAACATTATTAAAAAATCGAAAGATAAAATCAATAAGATGCTAGTTCATCTATGAGTAAATTTTAGAACCTGTCCTTCCTGAGTCAAACCTCAACAAATATTATTTCCCTTGGTGGATCTTTGAATAGGAATTTAGATACAGATATTTCAAAATTATACTTACTAATGAATATCTTCGGAGTAGTTATTCCATCTGACTACAGCATAGAGCCATATTCTGTAAAGACCAGCACATCTTAATCTAATGTTAACATCCTTTTCATGATTCATAAAGCCTTGAAAGGTACATGCTGGAAGAGGAAGACACCACACTTCTGTTCCAAGTTGAGCTTATGGGCAATAACATGGCATCACAAGGCATAGGCCTGCCTTCCTCAAAAGTTCTAAAGAAGGAAAGAGCTATAATGGTCAAAAAGCACATTAAAATGTCCAATATATTAGGAAAGTCAAGTCATTGTTCTGCAACAGTAAATATTTCAGACTTTCAACAAGCTAAAAAATTAACTAAAGAAAAATTATCAGCACTAGGAAAAGTTTTACAGAGCCCCAAAATGTTAAAATGGTCATTGGCTGAATGCAGTGATAGCTCAGGACTAGGCCCATCCATAACTACACATTTATTTTCTTGTGATTAGAACTTTTAAGATTTAATCTCTTAGCAACTCTTAAATGTACAGTACAGTTTTATTAACTACTAGTAACCTGGTGCACGGATTTGTGCACAGTGAAAGGAAATTAATTAGAAGGTGGCTAGTGGGGCGGGACTGGGCAAGAGGAGCCAGACATGCGCTGGATCCAACCTCCCGTGGTCCCTTGAAGGGGGTCTGTGGAGTGAGCGGGGTCCCTCCAGCAGGTGGGGTCCCACAGCCTGTTGGAATTGCCCAGCCCCACGAGGAATCGGGCTCCCTCCTCTCTGGTTCTGGGTGTGTCACCTGAGAACTGCCGCTGCTAAGGCACTGTAGCTTGGCAGCTCCTGCATTGAATGTTTGCCTCCTGGTGGTCAATGTGTGTCATACCTACCAGCAGGTCGGACGGTTGGATGGTCACTTAGCCATAT
>NW_005363836.1:2018595-2027469 GCF_000412655.1 Myotis brandtii | reverse complement strand
ATTGTTGGTTTGAAACCTTGAGAGTTCACCTGGTGAAATCTTAAAATGGCCTTGGTATATGGAGGGAAAGGAGAGAACAAAAAAGAGGCAGAGTGGTAGATAGTTGGAAGGTTTAATGAGTAAAGGAACTTACACACAAGGCTTGTCTTGTGTGGTTATAAGACAAGTAGATCTCCAGACCCTTTTGCCAAAACATTAAATGTTTATATAGAGGTTCAGTTAATAAGGATAATAAGGTTCAGTCATATATTAAGTGCAGGTAGTTTCAATGACACCTTATTCTCAAGGCTGCATCTTTGTAACAGCTCCTAGTGTGGGAACAGTGGGCAGAACCTACATTCCAAGCACAGCGGAGGGGTAATGACCCTCAGACTGCCCAGGTTCAGATCCAGAACCAAGCTGTCATCACATTCTCTAGATGACTTCCTCCAATAGTCACCATACTGTATATGACATTCCCCTGACTTATTTTATAGCTGGAAGTTTGAACCTTTAACCCTTTTCACCCATTTCTCCCCCTTTCACCTCTGGCAACCACCTGTCTATTCTCTGTGTCCATGAACTCTTTTTTTTTTTTAGAAAAAATATTAAGAAGAATATTCCCTAAAAGTGACTTCATTTTTCTGTATGATCCATATCTTTATTGCATCAACTAGATAACAGAGATTAATTTCTAAGATCACCTTATATGGGATGATACATATATATTACAACATTTACTCTCTAAAATTAGGTTATAAGTGATATCAAATAATTGATAGGTTATAAGTGATATCAAGTAATTGATATCAAATAGGTTACATGGATAAGGGTATACATACTCATACTCATTTCTTCTGCAGGAATGTTTTACTTATTCTACCATAAATAAGTTTTTGCTTACCCCAATTCAATGAGAGCCAAAATATACTGAGCTCATACAGACTAATCAATAGGTAAATACTGATCAGTGGGTCAAAGACCAATTGAGTAGATTAAAAGCTTTAAATATGGTTGTATCTGCCCTACAGATGTCCCCCACAATGATGTAGTAATAACACTGGAACCATACCTAAAACCTCCCATTTTTCTCTTTCTTTTGATCTGAAATGTCCAGATTTGCAAGTTAGGAAGAAAGGAATGTTAAGCATTTTAAGACATATGCCTCTTTAGCTAATCAGGCTCTCATTGTCTTTATCCAGTTGGAAGCATTTAATTTGTTGAAATATATGAGGTAGTGTTGTTGATGTCCAGACAGATAATAGTCTGGCATCTAAACAATTTAGAACAATTATGCCTAATTAGTGAAACCTGAGAAAAATAAATCCTTTGGGTGTTTTTTGTGATCTAGACTTCAGTAAAATTATTTCCTCAAACATACCCTCACAGACAAACTCAGGTCTATTAATCTGGACTTAAATGAGATAGGCTTTTTTAAGCAGTGAAGTATTTCATAAAAATTTTAAAACTTAATGCATTTTTCAGGTGCATTATTTCATGGTGTTTTTTATTTTTATTTTTTTCAATTTGGCTACAATTGCTATGGTTACATGGCAGTGTATCAGGACAGATTCTAGGAAGCCATTACCTCACTTTTATCTGGGAGGTTATTGACATTAATTACGCTATTGGTTTAACTGTTAGGGGCCATAAGAAGTAAGGTTAATTGAACAAATTTTCAGCAAAATTTTCATTTGAATATTGGCACTTTTTCCAAGATAGGCATTTTTCTTTTTTTCTAAATATCCTTGTGTGTTTTTTTTTTTAAATATAGTCTTTAGTAAAGACTATAGGCCATTATTTTTCTGTGATTGAGATTAAAGCAGTAGCAGAAAAGGTGTTAGGTTTTAATGAATAGTTTTTTCATTGAAAAACATTTTTTTCTGTAAGTGTAGTGATCATGATTTCCTAACAAAAAAATTAGTATATGAAAATTTAATATAGTCTAACACAATCTTATATTAGGGTAGTATTATTCATCAAACTATGTAAAAATCTATAATGTACTGCCTACTCTACAGAGGGAATTAAATATTGATGGTATTTTCCTATCAACTTTCAATATGCTGTTATTTACAAATGAAAGAGAAGTGTGAAATAGCAAGAAAAAATAAAATTGACAGATATTGAAGGAATTACTCCTCTAATCAAAAGTTGCTGCCCTTTAAAAGTCCCTTCAATGATTAATAAATATTTATTCTAGCTCTTGAAGCAGATAGTTTGATATCTCAAAGCTTAGACTGATCACATTTTTTAAAAAATTTTCTTGGTAGTAATTCTGAGTTTTGTTTTGTGTATTACATTGTAAACTAGTTTTATTTGTTGCCTATTTTAGATTATCTTTATTCTTTTCCTAAAAAAACAAAAAGAAAAAAACAACAAAGATAATAACTGTGTAATACCTGTCAAATCCCAATGCAATGTACACTATCAGCATGAAACATTTCTCTATAAATAAAAGATTACCACCCTTTAGCTGGTCCACTTATTTTGAGAAACCCTTCAAGTGAAATCTAAGTCTGGTGCAATACTTTGCCTTCTCCTTGGAAGTTATTGCAATAAGATTTAATCTATAAAATTATTTCACTGTTTTTGTCCCTAAGTTATGTGTGTAGTTAAGAAATTACACCAACGCAATTAAGATTTTGTGTTTTCATTAACTAAATTCTAAATGGCATGCCCCTCGTAACCTTTATGTAGGACAAAGATAAAAGTTAGCAGAGGAGAAAATTTGAATCTGCTAATGATATTGTTTATCTTATGATTTATAGCGGAACAATAAGAATTAATTATGTATAGTGCCAAGAGGAAAATGGCATAATTAAAATTGGTGGCGAAGTTCAATTTTCAGAATCAGACTGACTCTCTGTCCCCAGGTCTCTCTGCCCCACACCACTTCACTTCCCATTCCTTCAGCATCTCCTAGTTAGTTATTTAGAGAGAGCAGTAGAGAGACTCGGGAAGAGTGGACCATGCACCTGCACTTGGCTGTCAGAGATAGTTCTAACCCACTTTAGTAGGTTTGCATCTAGACCAATGGTTTTTAAACATTTTCCGATCATGAACCCATTTGAAAATCTGGTTGTAGCCGGTAGACCTGGTTTCTAGAAATATATACCATTAACATTTTAAAAAGTTGTTTTATTGAACAGAATGATCACAAACTCCCTAATCTATGTGTGGACTTCAAATAAGAACCCCAGTGAACTCCTTGAGGGTAAGAACTGGGTCTTAATCTCAAATATTCAGGAAAGTGCCTGACAAATGTTAGGGACTCAATAGAGATTTATTTTTTTCCCAGCTTCATGCCAATCACTTTTGCTTAAGCTGTGACTTAATGTATTGATGTTATCTTTAGGGCATAACACCAGGAATGCTGACATAACAGGAAAAATTTTAAATTAAGAGGATTAGTTAGGCATTCATGACTTAGGTTGCTTATTTTCATTTCAGGTCATAGCATCCTTATCCTCTGCTAATCCCCATGTTTTCACAAATGCAGACCATGCTGTAGTGAAGAAATAATAAATGAGATACCAAATTTTGCAAATTTTTTTTTCTCCTTGGGATGTTATTTTGAGAACATAATATTTATATGGAACAGACAGTCTTAGCTACAAAAATTATAACCAAAGTTCCTAATGCCAAACCCATACAAGGGGTTAATATTTTAAAAGGGCCAGAAATAAGGAAATTAGAATGTCCTCTCACGTATTTTACCCATTCTTCCAGGTTTTGATTTGAGCAAGTTGATGGATGGACACATTTTAAAATGGCATGTTGTGACTTAAGAATATTTCAGAGCTCTCTTTATCAGTGCAGAGGAAGGCCAGACATGTGAATTGTTTTTCCTGTACTATGACCCTTTCATGTAAAAGTGGTCCATTTTAAAATGACTTCTAAGATGCATTTAGTTTAATTCATGGAATACCGTGTAGTTCCATTTTAATTCAGTACCCACTCTGTGCAAATAACTTTGCTAAAAGTTTCACATGCATTCCGCCTTGTGGCAAGCAGAGTAATGGTACCCAAAAATAACCAAGGAGCCTGTGCCTCTGTGAGGTTGCAAGACAAAGGGGATTAATATTGCAAATCACCTCATCTTATCATAGGGATATCATCTTGGATTTTGCAGGTGGGCCCAATGAAATCACAAATGTGATTAATAGTGGAAAAGAGAGAGAGAAGGCAATTAGAGGGAGATACAACTGTAGAAGTAGGTCAGAGTGATGTAATGTAGAAAGGACTCAACCCCCCATTAAACACAGAAAAGGGGGTCATAAGCCAATGAAAATGGGAAGCTTCTCAAAGATGAAAATGGTAAGGAAATGGATTCTTGACTAGAGACTCCAGAAGGGAACATAGCCCTGGAAACATGTCGACTTTCACTGAGCTTATATTGGACATCTAACCTACAGAACTGTATGATAAATTTGTGTTGTGTCAAGCCACTCCATTTATAGGAATTTATGGCAACTGAAAGAAAACTAATACACACATACACACTCAAAAATAAAGGTGCCTTCATACACACCTGGGAGAGACATTCTCAACTTGGCATTATTGACATTGTGAACCATCTAATGTGTGTGTGTGTGTGTGTGTGTGTGTGTGTGTTATAGGAAGGGAGGAAATATCCTTTGTATTATAAGATGTTTAGGAACATCTTTGACTGCTATAGGTTGAATGTTTGTGTTCCTCATAATACATATATTGAAAAATAATGCCCAATGTGATGGTATTAGGAGTTAGGGCCTTTGAGATAAACTTAGGTTGTGAGGGCAGAGCCCTCATGAATGGGACTAGTGCTCTTCTATCATGTGAAATTGTAACAATGAAAACATGGTCATCTAAGAGTGGGTCCACACCAGGCAGAATTTCCGGTGAGGTGATCTTGGTCTTCCCAGGCTTCAAAACTGTGAGAAATTAATGTTTGTTGTTAATAAATCACCCAGTTTATGATGTTTTGTAATAGCAGCCTGAATGGACAGAAAACAATGCCATCAACATCATAGACACCAGTATCATCCCTTGGTTGTGGCATCCCAAAATATCTCTAGACATTGTCAAATGTCTGCTGGAGTAAAAAATCATTCTAGGCTGAGAACCACTGAACTAGTAGAAAAGATAGACACATGCTTAAATGTTCCAGTGCCTAGCAGGTTGTAGCAAGCTCCATGTAAGTATGGATCTTATCTATCTTACTGCCCTACCCTTAGTGACTAGAACAAGGACAGGTATGTAATTGGGGATAAAATAAATGTTTAACAAATGATACAATGAATGACTGAAGTCCCCTGGGAGTACAAGCTAGCAATGACCAGGTAAAATTCTTCTGATTTTTTTCTCATTTAGTAATGGTTTGGATGATTTTCCCTTTAAAAATAATAATTGCTTGTGTTCTCCTAGTTTAGTGTGACATAGGCATAAGATTGATGTCAGGTGACTTCCAGCTCTGATATTTATAAAGACTGTAAACTTGGTTAAGTGTCTATCTCCTTAAGCCTCATTTTCATTCTCTGAGAAGTATAAAATAATACCCAACTCTCTGGATTGCTGTGAGAATTTTAAAAAACAATTAGTTATATGAGAAATGTCTCAAAGTGTCTGATTCAGAGTAGGCATTCAATAGATGTTACCATCTGTCTTTTTCCAGTGAGCTAATAATATACAGAGCCTTTCCTTTTTCTCTGTTTGAATTAGGATATAATTGAGATTGTTCTCATTGATTCCAAGTGATTTTTATTTTAGAATATAGGTAATAAAGTTAATTGTAAAATGTTAATAAAAATAATTATTCTTCCTGTGGAAAAGTTCCATGTGAAAGATATAATAAATTTTATACCAGTGTTAAAGTTGTAGGCTACAATAATTGAAAAGACTTCTACTTAAAACCAAAAACTGATTACTGCCTAAAATTAAGGAAAAGATATGGTGGCAATCATTTTTTGCCTATTTAATCTCAGAGCCATTCTTTGTACCTCTTATGCTGTGCTTTAAACAATGGGGCTGGCTCATACTCACAGTGTGTTCCCAGGCTGCTATGTGTTCAGGTTTCTGGCAGATTCACCCAGTGGAAGACACCGGAAAGAGATCAGGGACAGGAGGGAGGAAGAAGTCAGGCTGTTTTCCCTTCCTTATTGCCACAGATTGTGTCTCCTGCAAGGACTTTCTTCCCTGGCCCCAGCTTCTGCTGGACACCCATCCTCCCAATGACACAGCTCACACTGGGCAGTTCCATGCTGTAGGGTCAGTTCCTGGGGAACAGTCCTGACCTCTGGGCTCTGGTAATGACGCCTCCTTGTAGGAGTTAGTGGCTCCTTGTTGTTACAAATGTCCTCATTTTCTCTATGCTTTGGCTTTTTGCCCTTCATCACTGTGTGAACGACTCCCTGGATTAAACCCTGTTTATTTGGAATACAGTGGGGCCTTGACTTACGAGTGTCCCGACTAACGAGTTTTTCGAGATACGAGCCGTCTCTCGGCCGATTTTTTGCTTTCAGTTGCGAGCTAAAATTCGGGTTACGAGCCAGCTTCAGATACCCCACCGCTAGTTGGAACAGCGAACATCACAGTGAACGCCACAACATCAGCCCAGCATCACGTGTCTCATCGTTCACTTTAAGATTTGACATACGAGTAATTTGAGTTACGAGCTCCTTCACGGAACGAATTAAACTCCTAAGTCAAGGCCCCACTGTACTTAAATCAGTTTCTACTTTCTTTTTTTAAAATATATTTTTATTTGTTTCAGAGAGGAAAGGAGAGGGAGAGAGAGATAGAAACATTAATGATGAGAGAGAATCATTGATCAGCTGCCTCCTGCATGCCCCCTACTAGGGATTGAGCTCACAACCTGGGCATGTGCCCTCACCTGGAATCAAACCTTGACCTCTTGGTTTATAGGTCAATGCTTAACCACTGAGCCATGCCAGCTGGGCCACTTTCTAGTTTCTTAACTGGATTCTGACTGATACAGATTTTTTTCTCTAAAATTTCAAGTGTTTCCTAGTTTCAGATAATCACAAAAGGTATGTTTTCACATGTATCTCTCATATAGGTAACCATTTTATATAACGATAACTACCTCTTTATGTTCTGAAAAAAATATATTTTATTCTTGAGTATATATTCTGAGTATAAAAAAACAAATATAAAACAAATTTTAAAGTTAATTACACATACATTGGGATCTTAGATTTACTAAACTAATTATCAGAAAGTAAGATAAATTAGGGAGAAAAGATGAACGTATGCATACTCATTAAATACTGGCATTTATGTGAGCCTTGGGTTTCTCTTTATTACCTTTTTGGGTGCAATTATCATTAGCATTTCAGTCGCATCTTTAATGAACATTAGAGCTACACATACACAATGGCATGAGTGGTAATGGCAGTCTTTCATTATCCACACAGACTGTAACTTTAAGAAAAATAGCATACAGAGAGGCTGTGCAGTGTTGCTGTACATTTACCCTGGGAGCTAGGAGCTGGCCAGCAATATTCTGGGCCTTGATTTTTATAGCTGCACCTGTGCCTTGTAGGGAAACAATAAAAAGCAATTTGGGACTTTTCTCCAATAAACCAGTTACCTGACTTTGGACACTAACTCTAATGCAACGTAGGCACATTTTTAAAGCATTTGTCTTGTGGTAAACATTGTTCTAGGGGTTAGTGAAACTAAAATCCACAAATAGGAATTTGCTTTTCCCTTCAAGGAATTTATAAACCAGTGGGGCGATACTGGCATGAGGCAAATAAATGCACTAAAGTTAGGTAGGAGCTAGGACAGATGTATATGCAGGTTGCATAGAAAGGAAGTAAGGAAATGGTCCTCTTTTTATGGAGGGCCATGCCCAGCTTTTGCAGTGAAGAAGTTGACTGGGAGAAGAGCTTGAGGTTTGAATACAAGGCAGGAACTGATGGTTAGCTGTAGGAAACTGCTTGGAAGTTACTCTACGTGTGCATAATAAATCATGGAGAGCTAAAAGAGAAGTTACTTTGAGACCCAGCAAGGGCTGAAGGAGCAGTTAGAAGTATGAAGTCACATGGTTTTGTTCCATAAAATTGAATGAGGGTTGAGGGATTGGTGGTTTGGGAACAGGACCAGTTCTTCAGATTGGGGGAATGGCTCCATTAGAATATTGCCATAGGACACCTTTTAGGAATGGTGCTGACAAAGAAATGCTCAAATGGGCAGCTCCTGAGAGATCAAGAAGCTGGTGGAGGTTGTTTGAACATGTGAGAAGCAATGGGACTTGGGGAGCAGCTGTGGGAGGCTGCGATTGCTGGGCTCAACTGCTGACAGGAGGCATTCATTGCTGAGAGGAGCAGCTGTGGAGCAGGGAACCCTGGGGAGCCATGGCCTGGAGCTTCCTCAGATTAAGAAGCTACCATGGGAAGCAGCACTTTCGAGTATCATCCTATGGAAACTTTAGAGCCATTCATCCAGCTCCATCATCTTGGCAGTTGGCAATGGTGGAAACACAGTCTTATATATATTGACAAGGTTGACAAACTCTTGTTGGAGATTTTTAAATAAAAAATGTTCTCAAACTCTGATACATCCTTCCTTGGCTGATAAAAAGTGTGGCTTTTTGTTTATTTATTGAGGATCATTTTTACCCTAAAAATAGCTATTATACTAGCCAAAACAAGGTGACACGAGTTTAAATTGAGGAACTATTGCTCAGCTGGCATGGCTCAGTGATTGAGCATTGACCTATGAATCAGGAGGTCACATTTCTGTCTGATTCATGGTCAGGACACATGCCCAGGTTGCTGGCTCTATCCCCAGTGGGTGCCTGTAGGAGGCAGCCAACCAATGATGCTCTCTCATCATTGATTTTCTCTCTCTCTCCTCCCTCTCTCTCTCTCTCTCTCTCTCTCTCTC